>NW_027528345.1:13775363-13785865 GCF_008692635.1 Crocuta crocuta
AGGATATAGAGGAAAAGGAGGTAGTTGGGTCTCCCAGTGTCACCTTTTCACCCACGCCATGGCTACACCTAGACCAAGGAGGTCCTAGGCAGAAGCTTATAGATTTTTAGAGATTTCGAAGGCCTCAATGATCCAGTTTCATTTTTCCAAACTACTTGTCTGGCTTTACTTTGTCTGTATAGACCTGCCTCATCTAGTATTGTAATTATCACAAGTAAGCGAATAATAGATAATTATAGGGGTGTTGATAATATCATTTATTTTATAGCCACACAAGATATGATTAGAGTTAATGTCGGAGGCTCCGCTGGAACTTGGTAGGCAGCAAGAGGCAAGGTAGAGAGGCCTGATAGTCTTTCTCTTTCCTATTTTTACATGAGTGTGAATCTCCAGAAATCCCTAATTCTCTCAATTCCCTGTCCAGATAGATGTCTTAAGGGAAATCTCTAAGATTTTAGGGGTTGGGAGCTCAGAGAAGGGCAAACAGCTATTTGGGACTTAAATCTCCCCTTTAGTCTCAGAAGCAATGGTCTCTGCTCTCCCCGTATTTCCCCACAATGAAGGGCTTCACACTCAGTTCAAGACTACTAGGGTCACAGAGACTTGGCAGCTTAGGCCAGTGGGGGGAAGACAGGGTCTTACCAAAACCAAGTTCACTGTCATCCTCAAGTGGGCACTGGATCCAGAGCAAATCCCCCTTTGATCCCAAATTGGCCTTCTTTTCTAGACCTCTTCCCCAGGGACACCTGGGTGGGGGGGCAGAAGCGAAGCTAGGGCTGTGGAGGTTGGCTGGGATGGGGATGGAGAAAAAACTGAAAACATGCTTTATTGTGTCTGGTATGCAGAAGACCAGAAGGCTGGCGGGGGACGGGGCGGGGGGAGATTGTGACAGAGAGCCAGGCAAGAGGGAGTCAAGGGAAACCATGAAACTGGAAGGCAAGAATAAAAGGAATGAATGAAGGAAAAGAGCAGGAGAAACCTGGGGGGGGGGGAGGGGAGAAGGAAGGAAATGAAAAGGAAAAGGTAGAAAAAAGAAATAAAAGGAAGGAAAAAGAAGGGACATTTGAAAAGGAAAGAGAAATCTGGAAGAGAAAGAGAGGAAACAGGGAGGCAGAGGGCAGGGTCGGCCGGCCGGGCACTCGCTGCACCAGGCTGCCTGCAGCAGTCTGGGTGGGCGGGGGGCGCCATGACAAAGTGAAGGTCAAGTTAGCATCGTACCTTATAAGGAAGGCGTCGGTCCTCCATTTCAGCCTTTCTTTCTGCCAGGTCGTGGCTGTAGCATTTCTAGTCTTGTAAACACCGGACTCTTTGGGGCCTTAGAAAAAAATAAAGACCCCCTTCCTTCCTTTATTGGGAGTGAGCCTTGCCGGCTGGGGGAAGCAGCAGACAGAGAAGTCAACTAATGAAGACTCCGGGAAACTTTTCTCTCCTTTTCTCTCTCTCTCTGGCTCTGCTCCTGCCAGCTGGGGCTCCCTCCCTCCCACCTTCCCTTCCTCCCTCCCTCCCTCCCTCCCTTTCTCCCTCCTCTCCCCAACCAAACGCCTCTTTTGCTCTCTGTATCTCTCCGTCTCCGGTCTCCTGTATCTCTCTCGCCACTGTCGGTAACTCTGGGCTCCATCTCCCCACACCCCCTCCCACCACTGCAGACTTCTAAATCCTTTCCACTCCACCACGACAAACAGCAGGACGTAAGAACTCGAAAGAAAATTAGCCATCTCAAAGAAAAGTTCATTTACAGCCTGTGTCTATTAAGATTTCCTTCTGAAAACAAGGCGGTTCGCTCGGTAAGGAGGAGAAGTGAGGCAGCGCCAGTGGGGAGGGCTGATGAGGTAGGAGACTCGGATTTATTTATTTTTCAGACCCAGAAGCGTAAAGAAAGGGGGAGACGCAGGAAAGCGAGGGAGAAGCGTTTGAACCCGGCAACTGGCAGGGAAGGAGGCTGCAGCCCGAGGGGTTGGGAGCAAAGCGCGCCGCCAAGGAGCTGGTCCTCCCGCAGCGATCCTCCAGCCGGAGCCGGCTCAGCCGAGGCCTGGGGCGCGGAGAAACGAGTATAGCAGATATTTGTTAGCCTGGGAAGTGGGGGAGACGCAAGGACGGAGGGAGGCAGGGAGAGACAGAGGCAGGCGGCGCCTCAGCCGGCCCGCTGGAGGGAAAGTGAGTTCCCGACCTGCAGCGGCAGTGGCGACCCCGGCTGGCTGCCGGCGGGGGTCAGCGGGCTGCTCAGCCGAAGGCGAGGGCGCTGGAGAAAGGAACCTGAAGTGGAGTCCTCGAGCTTCTCCCTGCAGGGTAGCACTGAAAGAGAGAGAGAGAGAGAGAGAGAATATAGCATAGGGGTGTCTGTGAAGGGCTCACCTCTTTTTTCCTGGACCTGACAGTTTGTTTTCTCCTGCTCTGCACCCACAGGGCCCCTCTTAGGGCTAATCATTGCTTTTTAAATGGGAATGCTAATGGCAAGGGAAAGGAGGGATGGCCAGAAAGCAATGCTGGAGGCTTCTGTTGCAATCTGGTGCTCCACAAAGTCCTAATTTTGTCACCTCTGCCCTTCTCAACTGGAAGCCAGCCTCTAGGATCAGTCCCCTCCCACTTTACCTACCTGGCTAAGGTGCTTAAGGGCCACTGGGACCTGAAAGAGGGCCTGGGACCCTGATAGGGGCAGCCGGGAGCCCTGAGGGTGGTCAGTGGAGCTCCAGGCCAGGCCCCGTGACTAGAGCCCTCCCACCCTGCATTCTGATAATGAAAGACAAAGGGGGGGGGGGTGATTTGATTATTTCTGATGGTGTTAAAGGATCCAGGCTTTCAAAAACAGACCCTGACCCTGAGATCTAAGGTGATAGGCATCTCTCCTGCAGACATTTAGTCTGGGCAAATGTCCTACTGCCTGAGCTCAAGAGGCTGAAGAAGGTGGCCAGGCTGAGGACATTTGCTGCCAGAAAGCCCCAGAGAGGGAGAAGCAGGCCCACTTTGGTAGTATCTAGAGTTGTGTCGAGAGTATTTAAAAAGGTCAGAATGAAATGGGGAGGCCCTTTCCGATGTCCCTCTCAGCCCTGGGAAGGGGAGCCCCAGGAAGTAAGAGTTTATGAGCTGGGACAGTTCCCCCTAGTTTGGGAAAGACAGAGGTAGCCAGACCTCATCTTGCAAAAATGTGTTTCATCCCCGTGACAGAAAATTGGTAGCCACTTCTGGACTTTCAGGGAGTAGAGCGAAGCCAGACGCTCTGGTAAAGGCAGGGGCTGAGGTGTGGTTTAGGGTAGGTGGAGGAATCTGAGGGAGCAAGACTAGAAAGGTACCACCTAAATCCGTTCCCTTAAGAGAAGCCAAGCACGTACACAATGGGCCCCAATATTGAAAAACGCCAGATGATCTGCTTCGAAGGGACATAAACAGGCCAAGCGGATGCAGGTTAATAAAACCTGCAAAAACCCAGACAGGAACACTTAAAATGCCCCAGAAACAAAGCACACCGTGACAAATTCTCACCCAACACAAAAGTACATGCACCAGAATGTTCCCAGGCACAGAGAGACCCTCCCCACCCTGGACCTCCCCCACTTGGACACCCAGGTGTACCTGCCCAGCCCCAGGAGCACACACAAATTTGTGCACTTTCTAAAACCTACCTCCCCAAAACCCTCGGGGGCAAGGGGCAAGCACTCAGCCACACACACACACACACACACACACACACACACACACACACNATACCCGGAGATAAAAGTCTAGACAATAGATGGCTGTTTATGACAACGGGGCTCTCCAAGTTTGGAGCCAGGCGATAAATCTCTGGTGAATCTTCCTGTAACTCAACTTCTAGCTGCAGTGACCACGAAGAACCACGAAGACCGCAGAGAGAAAAGCAGCAAAATGGGAGAGACTTTTAAAGCGTGAGCCGAAGGCGACTTCCCCGCTGGGGCAGGAGAGTGCAGGCGGCCACACTCGCCCCACATGGTGCGTCCACACTGTGGAAGCTTTCGGATCAAGCTTCAGATCACAGGCGAGTCAGATTTCCTGGCCCCCCGGATATCGGAGCGAAGTGTGCAGGCAGATGGCGGGGCCTGGAGGCTGGGACAGACCCACACACCACTCCTGCTGCGGGCAAAGGGTCTTTTTTTGTTGGTGACCAGAATCACCTGAATTTTCCCCTCACTCCCTTCTTCTCCCTATTTCTCTCTCTCTCCTCTCTCCTCTCTCTCTCTTTCTCTCCCTCTCTCTCTCCTTTTTCCTTTTTGGATTGATGGGCTGTTCCCTTTTGCATTTTCGACCCAGGCGTCTGATTACAAGTAAAGAGCCGCTGAAGTTCATCTCATAAAAATGCCGCGAGCTCACTTTGATCTGCGCGGACTGGGTCGGAGCCTAAGTAGGCGCTAAAGCCAGGGAATGGCGGCTCTGGCCAAGCCAGCCTCCGCTCAGGGGCGGCCGGGCCAAGGAGCCGGGTCGCCCAACGGGGCACTCCCACCCAGAAAAGGCATTTCTGTGCTGCTGCGACTGGGTTTGGATACCAAGGTCCAACGGCGGTGGCTCCATTTCAGACGGCTTTTAAGA
This sequence comes from Crocuta crocuta, assembly GCF_008692635.1. NCBI lineage: Eukaryota > Metazoa > Chordata > Mammalia > Carnivora > Hyaenidae > Crocuta > Crocuta crocuta. The sequence continues at coordinate 13,779,903 of NW_027528345.1, forward strand.
GATTTCGCTCATTTTAGAGCATTTGGTGAGGGGCCCAGTGAAACTGGCTCATAAAATGGGACTTTTATGGGGAGAAATGGGGTCACGTTGCTAGCCTCCTGGGACAATCCCTCAGTGGAGGAAGGTGGGTGGGGCTGCAGGGGCGGAGGAGCTGCCCTTCTCCCTTCCTCTATCCTTTCCCGGAGCCCGAGGAACCTCGGAGCAGCGTCCGCCGGCTTGGGTGACCTGACTCGGGCCCCTGGCCTTGGGGCGATGGCCAAGGTTGAGAAGAGGTGGGCGCCTAGAACCGGCAGTCCCACCGCTTTCTAATTCTCTGGCTGGGGGTGGGAGGTGTCCCGGGTGCAAGGTAAACTGCTCGCCTGAAAATCTGCGAGCACACTAAAGGGATTATTAAACGCCTCAGTATTGCTCTAAGGGAGAAAAATTCACACAGAAGGTCCAAGCCGATTTCTAATGGAGGCTGCCTCATCCTGGCCGGCCAAGCCTCCAACCACTGAGGTTGTTCACGCGCCCATTGCTTATCTTTTACTGACTCCACATGGGACTGAAGTCAGGTCAAAGCTCACCGGGAGGTGGGCAAGCCGAAGGCCAGCCAACACTGTCTGCGGGGTGTCCCAGGTGGGAATTGGGAATTCAGGAGATACTGCCCCCTTCCGAAGGCGCCTCTGGTGTCCGTGCGTGGACTGGAACATCACTGGAGTCTGTCGCGGCCCTGGTCGGGGTATCGCATCAGCTGCCCAGACTGAAGCTGCCTGCTAGGCGCCGAGCAGGCAGGCGGGCTGGAGGTGCTGACTGAGGCCCCCAAGAACCGGTGAGGTAGGCAGAATGGTCCTGCCCTGGAGGATTTCGGGTGAAAGATGGAACTCCAGGATTGTGGAAGGACCACAGGCACCCACGAGGTGGGGGAGGGGAAGCCACTTCCGCGCCAGGGAGCGAGGCTTGCCAGGGCTCTTAGGAAGTGATTTGAGGCCACAATTGAGTCTCATGTTGGGAGACGCACCCCTGGGGTGCAACGTGGGGCAAGCAACTCAGTCTACGCTTTGGAGTGGGCCTGGACCTAGGGCTGGGCAAGGAAGGGGTCAGCCCACACCATGGGCATTCTTGCCAATCAATGCCTTGCTGACCTCAGTAACTAGAGCCTTCTTTCCTTGACCCCAGCAGCAACCTCCAGTTGCTGGGATCTTTAAAAAGTTGCTTAAAACTTACAAGTCAGACCAAGACCAGAAAAAAAAAAAAATGGAACTTCGTGCCTTACTTTTAGGGGGAAGAATATTAATAATTCTCAGAAGCCTCTGTTGGGAGACCCTGGAGTTTCCTGGACATCAACTTCTTGAACATTCTTTCTTGCCTTCGTTTTTTGTTTCAAGGAAATAAAGCTGCCTGTGGCTCTTTGCAGCCGCCTTGCTCACTTTTATGGTGGCCCTGGAATAAACTTTGGTGGTCAAATTCAAGTGCTCAGGCCCACAGCTGGCTCCTCGCAGGAGGCGTACCCCCTCCCTACAGTCGGCCCAGGCAGAACAGAACTTGCCTTGGGGGCTTAGGCCCCACAATGCCCTGGAGACCAGGATGGAGAGGGAAGCATGGCCCTGGGGGAACTGGGGAAAGCCGAAGCTGAGACTCGGATCCCTTATCCACGCCTCTGCAAAGGATAGGGGTACCTCTCACTTCCCTCTTGCTGGTTCCTATCACTGTTTGGGGAACATTTTGCCTCCAGTAAACTTGAGTTTAATGAGGTCAGCACGAACCCCATGAAAGCCATAGTCCATAGTTCCCCATCATTATAATTAAAAATGCTAGCCCCAGGTCACCCTATAAAAAGGGGTAGAGGAAGGAGGAAAAGCAACCGAATTTTCTTCTTGCAGTCCCTCACTGACCGGAGAAGTCCTCCACTTTAGCAAAACCCCAATCTAGTTCCTCTTTGCCCTCATTTAAGATCTGGCTGGGACTAAAGAAGAGCTCTGGAAGAATGGGCCAGCAATCAATGGGTAGAGGGGTGCTGGGGGTCTATCCTTGGGTGTTCCAGAGCTACCCCAACAATGGGACCCGTGGTCAAGGTAACTCCACCCTAGGTGATGTTCTAAAGGCTGAGCAAATCTGGGGAGGCAAGAGAGTTGAGAAGGAATGGATTTGGGGGATTATATTTGGGGACAGGATGCAATTTTTTGTGTCTTCTCCATCTGGTTTTGGGGTCACAGTACCTCACCAAGATCAGCAAGGAAAATAAAATCCAAATAATATTTTTAAAATAGAAATCAATTTTAACCAAGAGTCAGGGGTAAGAAGAAGAAGAAGAAGAAGAAGAAGGAAAAGAAAGAGGGCTTGGGCCATTTCTGGCTTTTCCTGAGTCCTTGGGGACTTTGATCCTCCCCTCTTACCTGAACAAATCATGCCCTGGCAGTCCTTCCTTGGATCCAAGGGTGCTTTCTGCTTGTGGCGATTGCTCTGGCCCCCCTGGATCCAGTCCAGAACCTTTCAATAAAGTGATTCACAGCTGCCTAACTGTCCCATGGTGCCCAGAGGGATGACAGGCAAAGGGAGAAAGAACCATTGAGCCTACCTCTTGGGGCCACAGCTATCTAGGAGGCTGGCAAATGTGGATGAGGACAGGGAAGGGCTGAGAAATGGGAAAGAAGCACTAAGGCCTGCCTACAGCCCCCCTGGGAGCAGGGCTGGGGGCCTCCCCTGGGGAGAGGCCCCCAGCCCTGCCCTGCCCACCCAGGTTCCTCAGCTCCTTTCCACTGCCCTGCTGGTCTGTCCAGTAGACCCACATCTGGCCCCAATGGCCACCTCCCAGTCCCCAAGTCACTCAAGGATAGGAGCCGCAAGCCCAGTTCCCCATCCTGTCCTTCCTGATCCTGACTCCGGGCTTCTTTTCAGACCCCAAGCTGAGGCTGAGCCCCAGACCCAAAGGACCTGGGACAGAGAAAATACATAGATCTCATTTCAATCTTTATCTTTGGGGTTTGAGATTAAAAAAAAAAAAAAAAGATCCACAGTGGATGTAGCTTTCTGCACATTGATTGACAATAAAGGCAGGCATGAAATATTCACCCAGGGCCACTCTCTCATACTAAATATTTAACACAACATTAGAGAAGGTTTTTCCCAGACTTCGCCAGGCACCGGCTGGGCGGCTGGCGCACTGCTTACCAGTCATTTATGACTAATCTGAGTCCCTAGCCGCCGGCAGCAGAGTGAGCCAGACAAAGTTGGGACACTGGCTTGCTGCTGGGCTGCCTCACCTTTGGAAAACTTCACATACTCTTCTGGGGAGTCTCTCCAAAGGGGAAAAGTAGTCTTGACATACAGCCCTGGCCAAGAAAAGAATGGACTTCTTCAAACTCTTGTAAACAGGCACTGGCCCTCTGCGGGTTGGCGGGGTAAGAGTCCCCGAGAGTTGGGGGGAAGGATTCACATCCCTTGTGTGGGACCAGACAGTGGGGCAAGAGGTCTTCATCCCCACCTCAATCTTGGACTCATCACCGGGAGGAGGCAAGGACCCCCCCCCTCACACGTGGGAGCCCTCCTCCTTCCCCCAATCCTGGGGGGGGGGGAAGAGCAGCGACTAGAAAAAAAAATTACAATTACCCCCTCCCACCCACCACCCCAGCCCATCCCACCGCCCACCCCACCCCAACCCTCTCTCTCCTCCTTTGCTCGCTCTGTGGAATGGAGAGGAGGGGAGTGACGGGAGAAAAACGAATACAAATCTGCAATTGATTTTCATAATGTTTCTGCGGTGTTTGCAAACCAATCGCCTGAACGTCCCCATCTTACCTAAGAGAGAACCCCTCCTACGTCTGCGAAGTGCTCCGAACTGATATATGACAATATCTACTTTGGATCACGTGCTCGGGGAGAGAGACTAAGACGGATAACGCGTCATCTCGCCTTCCCAAATTTTCCCCCCTCGCTAGATCGGGTCCAAAACCTCCATCTGGAGCCGGCAGGAGAAGAGAACGATGTTTAACTCGGTCAACCTGGGCAACTTCTGCTCGCCGTCGCGCAAGGAGAGGGGCGCTGATTTCGGCGAGCGAGGGAGCTGCGCCTCCAACCTCTATCTGCCCAGTTGCACTTACTACGTGCCCGAGTTCTCCACGGTCTCCTCCTTCCTGCCCCAGGCCCCCTCTCGTCAGATCTCCTATCCCTACTCAGCCCAAGTGCCCCCGGTCCGGGAGGTCTCCTACGGCCTGGAGCCATCCGGCAAGTGGCACCACCGGAACAGCTACTCCTCCTGCTATGCGGCGGCCGACGAGCTCATGCACCGGGAGTGCCTGCCTCCTTCCACGGTCACCGAGATCCTCATGAAAAACGAAGGCTCCTACGGCGGCCACCACCACCCCAGCGCCCCGCACGCAGCCCCCGCCGGCTTCTACTCCTCAGTCAACAAGAACAGCGTCCTGCCTCAAGCTTTCGACCGTTTCTTCGACAACGCCTACTGCGGTGGCGGCGACGCGCCTGCCGAGCCCCCCTGCCCAGGCAAGGGCGAGGCCAAGGGGGAGCCTGAGGCGCCCCCGGCCTCGGGACTGGCGTCCCGGGCTGAGGCGGGGGCCGAGGCCGAGGCCGAGGAGGAAAACACGAATCCCAGCTCGTCCGGTTCAGCCCACTCGGCGGCGGCCAAGGAGCCGGCCAAGGGAGCCGCCCCCAGTAGGTAGCAGCGGCCGGGATACAGGCGGGCAGCGAGGGAGGGAGCGGGAGAGGGAGGGCGAGAGCAGGGGGGAGGCGAGGGGAGCGGGGACGGCCTCGTGTTTTGGGTCAGTCCGATTTTATGTGGAGTTTTATAAGCATTCAAAGGATTTTATTATAACCTACAAAGCCCTCTCTCCCAACGACTCGACTTTTTACGATGGAGAAGGGGTGGGGAGGGAGGGAAAGGGGCTCTTTGGAAAAGCCGGGTGAACCCCCCTCCCCGTTATCTCCCTCGGTCTGTGAAATTTTTAAAAGCGCCACCATCGCGAGCGATATTAACTTTGATCGTGAACTTAGAAGAGCATTTAAGGAAGGAAGGGGAGCNGGGGGAGTGGTGGGGGAGAGGCAATGGAGCAGAACCTGAGACCGGAGAGGCCGGCCAGGACTGCTCTGCTTCTTTTAAAAACTATTTTTGAAATGTTCAAACTATGTGTTCACGGGTCCTTGAGCTGAACCCCAGCGAGCCAGGGGTCCTGGCAGCAGGGGGTGGGGAGAGGCGGCTCGGGGCTCCCCGAGGNCCCCGCCGGGCGTCCCGGGGCGCCAGGGCCCCCGGAAACGGCTCTCGGGTGTCTTTGGTGCCTGCTCGCTCGCTTCCTCTCCGCCTCCCGACTGCTCCCGCCCGACCTCACTTCTTCGCGCCTGTTCTCCGCGGTCCCCCCAGATTTCTGGGGGAGGGGTGGTGGGTTCTCGGAGCCACTAGGAGGGCAGCGCAGGAAGGGGCAGAGGACCGCGGTTGGGCAGGCGCCCCCTCCCCACCCCCCAGCCCCGGGACGCACTTGGCCGGGCTGGCTTCCTTCTCCCCCAGACTCTCCGTCAGCCCAGGCGCTCGCCCGAGGGGAGGGGCGCCGACCCCGCGGAGGCCGAGATCCTCCGAGCCGGACCTGGCGGGGGGTCCGGGGCCTGCCCCCGCGCTGCGGCCCCGGGCGAGGAGAGCCGGCTGGCCCNCTCAGCGGGCTGGGGTCGCCCGGGTCTCACGTGTCTTTCTCCCCTCTCCTCGCACTTGCCCCCTCCCCTCCCCTCCAGACGCCCCCCGCACCCGCAAGAAGCGCTGCCCTTATTCGAAATTCCAGATCCGGGAACTCGAGCGAGAGTTTTTCTTCAACGTGTATATCAACAAAGAGAAGCGGCTGCAGCTGTCCCGGATGCTGAACCTGACGGACCGACAAGTGAAAATTTGGTTTCAGAACAGAAGGATGAAAGAAAAAAAACTAAGCAGAGACCGGCTGCAGTATTTCTCGGGAAACCCTCTGCTGTAACCGCAGACCGAGCCCTTT
>NW_027528345.1:13785887-13795520 GCF_008692635.1 Crocuta crocuta
GCCCTTTGGGGGGTGGGGTGGGGGGAAAGGGGGAAATTATTTTATTTTATTTTTATTTTTTATTTTCTGACTCGCCTTCTTTCCGCGGGTGGAAAACTGGACTGTGGCCAGGGCTGGCCCCCACTGCCGTCGCCCGCGCTTCTTTCTGGAACATCCTTCACCTTCCGTCTGACTCTCGATGTGGGACAGGGACCGAGCCTGGAAAGAGGGTGAAGGGAAGTGTCCGACCCACGGCGAGTGGACATAGTTGGCGCCGAGGCCAAGACTCTTTATTTAAAAGAAAACACACCTCCTCGCGACAATGTCTTGCTGCTCGGATTGGGGGGGGGGAGGGGCGAGAGTCGTGGGCGCCTGAGCGAACAATCCTTGAACCAAAAGCCTCCCCTTGCCCAAGTGAAAAGATCTGCTAAGATACCGTGTCTGCGAGGGGAGACATCGGGCTCCCCCGCTCCTATCCCACCTCGCCCCACTGCTAGGGGGCAGCTAAATGTGATCCCGCCTTGCTGTGAAATTTCTGTACCTTCGACCTGGTGTTAGGTGTGCAAAGCCCTTGTCCTACCTCCGTCTGCGCCCAGGCCCCGCCTGAGCCTAGTTGTTCTCCCCGTGAACGTGTAGAGTCCTTTTTTTGAAATTTCTTAACTGGTGCATTGAGGTTTCCTAACCTATTTCCAAGCGTGCCCCACTCCATGGATTTATAGCTATAGTCTATGCAGTTGTTAATTCCCCCCCCCCTTTTTTTTAAGGAAAAAAAAAAGATTGGGGTGGAGGAAGCAGTAGGGAGGTGGGATTGGGCGCCTCCCCCATGCTGGGGCCTGAATTTTTGTAAATAAATTTCACAAGCAGTTGCTTTCTACCCAGAGGGGATGGGGTGGGGGGAGGACTCGCCTGGAATGAGATTCCAATCACCCATCTCTCTCCATGTGCTGAGTGCGCGTGTACGTGTGCAATCCCCACCCTACTCCTGTCCCAGAGGGATTGCTGTGAATTTTTTTTTTTTTGGTGGCAAATAAAGATATTTCATTCTGTTCAATATTATGATTTTATTTGACCCTTTTATTAGCCCCTCTCCTCTTAAAATCCTCAGTGCTCCCAAGGCGGAGGAGGAGGAAGGCGGGGAGAGCCCAGCTGGTGAGGACAGGTCGGCGAAGGTGAGGCAGGCCGGAGCTGGTGGGTCTGCACCCTCTCTCCGCTGGCTGGGGCAGAGCCTGGCCGTAGCTTCCTCCTGCTCTCAAGCTGAGGACATTCCACTGCTACTCTTAAAGCTCTCCTTTCTCTCCTGTGGCCCGAGCTGCGTCCAAACGCCCAGCAACGCTTTCCGTTTAAGTACACGTTTGTTGTGGAGTTAATTGTAACCATCATCGAATTTAAATTTATAGGAATTTTCTTGGCTCCACCGCCCTCCCGCCAGATGTCTCCGTCTGTCGCAGTTAAATGTGCAGGGTTGAGGGTAGGGCTTTCATTTTTTTTTTTTTTCCTCCATGAGAAGACTGTATTGGAATTTTTATATACAGTTTTGAAGGAGGGAGGGGAGAGGAGGAGAAACCAGCCCCCTCCCTTTCTTCGCCAAGACTGGCCCCCGAGGGTGGGAATGTAGGGCTGGGCCCCCCTCCTCTCAAGCACAAATGGCCAGGCTCCTCCAGACACAACAAGATGCTAGACTGGGGCCACACTGATGTTGATACATTGGGTCTCCCAGAGTAGGAAGCCCCAGAGATCTGTTGCTTCATGCGGGGCACTGGGTAAGGAGGTGACGTGAAGGACATTCACCACACCCCTCTATATTTGCTGTCTTTTTTTTTTTTTTTTTTTTTTTTTTAAANTTTTGTATGAAGATAACCACAGTCCTTTCACGTGCTTTCAGTGAGGGTACTCTGGCAATCTCTGTTCCAGATTCATTATTTAGGGGCAAAGATTTCGAGCTCATTCTCTCACCGTTTCCCTCTCTTCGGAACTGTTCTTGTGGAAGTCAAAGAAAATGTTTTTGGCAATATAACTCTGTGGAATGAAAGACAAAAGCACCTTGATCACCGACAATCACATCCGGGCTCCGTCGTTGTTTTTGATGACTAGGATCCATGCAGCTGAAGTATCTGAATCTGTCGTGTGTACGTGTGAGTCTTCAGATGGAATTTGAAAGCTAGGGTATATAGGCAGCCCCACAATTCCCTTATGTGCCCACACACAAGTACTTTAAGTCAGTGTACCTATGGGTGCACAGGAGAAGGACAATTGTATGTATGCTTTCTGCTGTAGGATGGAGTAAACCTGGCCACTGGCACATTAAGGGCTTGTGTCCTCTGTGGTGTGTGGCCACTGGCAGTGTTTAAGTGCCAGCAAGAATGCAACTGAGGTCCTCTGCGTGTGTGTATGTGTATGCACAAGCCCCCTCTAGCCATGCTGTTTATGCCCCAGTCGTATGAAGGAGTACTGTTGGCCTGCTGGTCATGTTTCCTACAAAATAAGATGGAGATAACTCTTCAAACGGATAGTGATTTTGGAGAAAAATATTGAAAACCTACAACTACCACTTTCCCTGCAATATGCATCCCAGGAAAGACCCCTGGCCCCAGAAGGGATTTCAGAAGGCTGTGTGTGTGTGTGTGTGTGTGTGTGTGTGTGTGTGTGTGTGTGGTGGGGTNGAAACTGCCAGTCCTTGGCAACCCTCTAAAAAGAGAAAAAAGGGGTCTCTGTCCCCCAAACAAACCCACCTTCTTGCCCCTAGGACACCCAACCCCCCTTGCCGGTCAGGGGCACTCTGGGCTCAGCCTCTCCGGGTAATCCCCTCCAGCCGAGGCGCTGCCCGGGAACAAAAGATCTTCGTCTAGACGCCGCCATAAAGCAACCCCCCCACCCCCCGCGCCTCTAAACCCGGTTTCATTTCGCCCTTAACGACCCAGTCTGGCCTGTGTTAAAAAATGCTTCCGCTCTAAATAGTAAACAAACCCACAGCGGATGGTCTTGGCTCCCCCAACACACCCCAGACCCCCACGCCATTACCCTCTTGCCCCGCATTTTCCCCCTCTTCTCTTCCAGCTTTTCTCAGCTCCCAGCTCCCCAGCACCCCCACCCCCAGTAAATAAACCCGAGGCCGAGTTCAAAGTTTCTCAGAGCTAAGGAGGAATGTTGGTTGTAAAAATCCAAGTTTATAGCGCACGTGGGAGTTTACAAGGGTATTAAGTGGTGTGGGCTGAGAGAGAGCACTCTGGGCCCCTCCCCCTCTCACTCTGGGCGTTAGGGGTGCAGGGGGAACTTTGGGGATTTGCAAGGAGAAATAGGTTGGGGTCAGCCTTGCGCTGGGGTTTCTTTGTCCCTCAGACCCCTGAGTTGCTGAGGAATTGGGATGCAAGGGCCTCTTGGAAGATAGCTCACTCAAGCCCCACTAAGCACCTCTGAGAGAAAGCCCACAGGTTCTAGGTGTCCCGGATGGAGAGGACGGGCAGTTCTCGCTTTGGGGAAGCGAGAAAGTTGCAGACCAGGTGTCTGGAAGGGAAAAGGACATGGGCCTACCTACAGCCAGTTCTCAACCAGTGGGAGAAAAACCACCTGGGGCTCATTTCTCGAGTGGGCTGAAGCCAGAGAGGGATTTTCTCACCGGAGCAAAGAAGAACTTTGAACTTCAAGGAAGTCAAGGGCACCACCCCTTCCCTCTCCCCGCCCCTCTCAGGAATCTGTAGGGCAATTCGTTTCTGGGCCAATATTCCCTCAAGGGGGCAGTCCCAGGGGTTTCCTGGTGCCCCGGGGCTGGAGAATACGGTTTACTGAAGCTTACTGAAGCTTCTCTACTCGGAGCGCCGGAACCGTGTGCACGCGACTACACTCTTTATTATTCATATAAACCTTTGGAAAAGGCAACGCCCGGGAAGTTTTTATAACTTTGTTTGGCGTAAAAGTTTTACACGATTCCTCCTTCCTTAAAAAAAAAAAAAAAACCTTAAAGTTTTGGTCATGCCATGGAATGAAATTTCAGGATATTTGGGAGGTTGTGGGGAGAGAGGTTTTGGGGCCCCGGTGAGAGAAGTGTTGGTATCTGAAGTTGCAAACCTAAGGCAAAACAAGGCTTAGATTGGAGTCAATCTCCCCCTCTCCCAGACCCACCTTGAACCCAGCTTTGGGGGCTACCGGCTGACAGAGGCTGTGGGCCTGCAAGAGAGTCCTGGCCACTCTGCTCTTGAGACAGACCCTCACAGACCCTTAAAGTTTGGGCAATGTCAGCAGGACCAGACCTTCCCCATCATACCCTCTTGTTCTCTTGCAGGCATTATGCTCTCTCTCTCTCTCCCTCTCTCTCTCTCTCTCTCTCACACACACACACACACACACACACACCAAACACTCCCTCAACCCACTGCACAAAGTAGAGACCCATAACCTTGACTCAGACCGCCGATTTGGGAGAGTCTACACACATAGTCTTGCATCCCTGTTTCTTGCAAAGTCCACGGTGGGTTTGAAGAAAGAATTCAAAACGCCAAGAAATTCCTGCCCTCAGGTTCCAGGGGTTGCAGTGGCTGCAAGACTGAAGGAGAAGGAAGGCCAGCAGGCTGCAGTCCGGAAGCTCAGAGAACAAAGGTGCTCATGTGGGAACAGGCTTTGGGCTGCTAAGCCCACCGGTGACCCCTTGGATCTGCCACCCCGCCCAATCTGGGACTGACAGAGCCCCACTCTTTCATTTCCCCCGACTCCAGCCTTGGGGATGCCAGTTGGGCTCAAATCAAGGCTATGTTACTGTTCAGCTCTGGAGGTCAGGACAAAGAGGGAGCTATTTCTCCAAAGACAGACCTGGTGGACGAGAGCCTCCTTTGCGGTGATGGGATTGAAGATACCTGAGCCCTGGAACCGAGGGCTTCAGGGAGCGATGGGAGTCAGTAGGAACGCGCCCCAGCGCCCGCTTTTCTTTCCCTCTAATGGCGACTCCTGAGGCCTGGCCGCTGACCGCCGGCAGCTGTACACTTCGCCTTGTGAGGAGCCGAGTTATTAAGGCTGAAGGCAGGAGAAGGTCAACTCCAAGCCTGAGCAGTGAGGCTGGGGAGAGATGAGACCGAGCCTGGTGCTTTCCCCTCCCTGAACCCTGCACAACAGAGAAAAACAAGGAAGGCTGGGGTGGGGGACAGAAAGTCAAGGGGGAAGGAAAGCCTTGAGGAAGGAAGAAAAGAGCAAATAACAAATCGTGCAGTAAAGGAAGAAAAAGGGAAGAAGGAAATGAAGAAAACAATGAATTAAGAAAGAGAAAAGATCAGGGAAAAAATGAAGGAAAAAATAAATTGCAGGGGGGGAAAGGAAGGAAAGAAAAATAAAGAAGCAAATGAAGAGAAAGAAGGATGAAGAAAAAGGAAGGAAGGAAGGAAGGAAGGAAGGAAGGAAGGAAGGAAGGAAGGAAGGAAGGGACAAAGAGGAAAAAAGGATGGAAAGCAGAAAGCAGATCTTCGAAAAGGAATTTAGCCGGTAAGGGAGGAGCGGGGTTTTTCTCTGAAGCAAGGCGGCCCAACCACAACCCTGACTTCCCGCTGGAAACCCAATCTACTGGGGCAACTTGGGAGCAAATCACTAAAGTGGGGGGCAAGGCATCCCCGGACCAAAACATACTCCCCTCTGTCTCCTTGTCTCAAAGCTTCTTTCCAAAGTGTTTTTTTGTCTGGTTTCGATTCAGGAGGCAAAGTGAAATAACTGGCCGGCGTCGGCAAAGCAAAGACTGCAGTTGTGCTGGCTCAGGTTATGAGACTTCAGGATGTGGGGATTGCAGGGAGCATGTGTTTTAGGTAAAGGTGACTATTTGTGGCTGTGCGCACACGATTAAACGCAGTGTAGACAAGTATGGGAACGGTAAATTCCATAGCATCTGGGTACAAATGTGTACAACGTCCAGTTGTGAGAGGTACTCTGGTGGCCGGGCTGCCAGGGTGGCTGTGAGATCCGGAGTAGACTAGAGGCCCCTCCAAGTGTCCTGGGTCTCCCACATCTCTCGCCAACCTGTTTGAAAATCTCTTTCCTGGGCTTCTGAGCATTCTTCAGTTTGCCCAGGATGTCCCCCGCTCCTGGGTCAGCCCGGGCCGAGCCTTGTGTTAGTGAAGTCAAAAGCAAAATTTTCCTTCAAGTTTTGGGATGGGAATGACTTAGCTGCGCCTCCAAAACAAGAGGAAAATCTGCCTGCAACTTTCACCACTGGGTGATTTTGTTTTCCATCTCACTTGAAGAGATCTCTGTACACGAACTTTATTTTTATTTTATTTTATTTTATTATTTTACCCCAAAGGGAGAGCCGCTCTTCCGTTGTTCATTTCACCCCTGGAATTCCCCAGATGAGTTCCTGAACCTCTTTGGGAACCTCTCCTAATTTTCCTTGGAAAAATCGGGGTGTTTCTGGGGGCATTTGGAGGGCTGGAGCCTGGAAGACAGCCGCGGTCCCTTTCTGTTTGGTGAGCACTACATTTTCCTTCTTCTGTTTTCACGTGGGGACCCCTAGTGCCCCAGCCCTCAGCCTGCCCTCTGGAACCGCCGATCTTTCTGGAATATGCAAGGAGCAAGCAAGGAGCACCCTTCTCTGCTCCCTTGCGCCCAGTCCCACAGGCCCAGCCCCCCATCCCTGCTGCCCTTCCAGGTTCTGGGTACCGGGAAGAAGCGTACACAATGCCAGGGTTCTCAGGGTGAGCGGGATTGGTCGACAAGTAGGCACAGCCTGAGCCCTGGTCTGGCCTGCAGCCCTTGGATTTTCACATCCCCAAATTGAGGCAAGAAGGGGAGCCCCGGCGTCAGATATAGGCACAGGTCTCTCCGCACTCCCAGAAAGTTTGGAAAATGGTCTAGTAGGGTGAATACAGCAACACAGGCTTCTCTTGACCCCGATCCAGTTCCCGGGGGCGCAGGCCTGAGGGTCTTGGCTCTGTGGGCTAGGGCCGGTGGGTGCCGGGCAGCGGCAGCAGGCGGGATGGCCGTGGCAGCCCGAGTGCCTTTGAACGCCAGGCCCGGACAATAGGACGGAAACGGCCTTTGCTCGTGGCCTCGGGAAAGACCGAGCCCAAGGGGGCAGGGCTGGGACCCACATCCGACTGTACTTTCTTGGACCCGCTCAAATGCTCCCCTCACCCCATCCTCACCCTCACTCCTTCCTTTCTTTCGCCTCCACGGGGGCAGAATCCCAAAGTCTGCAAAAACCCAACAAGTTATTCAAGTCTGCGTCCGCTCAGGGTCTCGTTTAACAGCTCTGGGTTTGCGTTTATCCTGCGTAATTAGAGGCAAACGTTTGTCCCACCGGGGGTCCCACTTAGGCTGATGAATTTGATTTCTTTTTTCATTAATGGGCCGTGTTTATCATACTTTTAATTATTTCAACTTTAAACACTATTCGTTCTTGTGAGGAGGTGCGAGCTGAGGCGGGAGGCTCCTTCTCTGGGGGGGGAGGAGTTTATTTCCATTAATAATGGCAAGAATTCTGAAGCGACTCCTACCCCTAACATGGCTGAGGTAGGGAGTGAGTTTTGGGTGGGTGCCGGGCTGGCAGGGAGAGCCGGTCCCGAGGCAGAGTGACTCCTCTCCCGTTAGTTCTCCAGATTACATCTTGGGGCTGGCTGTTTTTGAGAGGTAATCTGGAGTTCGTCTTCTTCACCCTCCGCCACCGCCCTCGCCCCCTCCCAGGCTGGGCTCCGATCCTTCCCCTGAAAGGCTCTTGGCAATCTCCCCCCACCCCAGCTAGATCCCAGGCTGGCCGGGGCAGAGGCTCCGGGCGCCCTGTCCCGGCCCCCAGCTACGGACACCAAGACAAAACCCAGGAAAAGCTAAGGTTGGCCAAGCGGTACCTGGGTGTGACGGAGAGAGCCCAGTAGACCCCAGAACAGGGGGCAAGGGCAGGGGACTGGGACGCCAAACTCCAGGGACAGGCACACCAGGCGGGAAAATAAAGGAGATGTGAAAGAGGGGGGAGGGAACCCCCCAAAGCCATATAATTCTCAATTGCTTTGGTCTTTAATTTCATCGCCCCATAAATGAGGAAATATCAGTTCCCATACTAAATTTTTATCCCCGGCTGATAAATATGACGGGGAATTTTCGTTGGGTCCTCGTAAAAGCGAACAGTTTCGATCAAACTGGTGGGGAAAGACTTATGCAGATAATACAAACAGAGTGGCCATAAAGTCTCTGCCGTTTCCCGCGGGGTGGGCGGTGGGACAAATGGCTCCCTGGATTGAGTGCCGAGACCGGGCTGTCCCAAGTCTCGTCTGGGGCCTAAACAGCCTAACCTTGCCCCGGCCAACCCCTGCGCCGAGCCCACGGCGACCCCTGCAAATGAAAACACAAAACCATTTTTAATCTCCCCTGGCTGGCCCTGCCACCAAGTCACACATTACACATTTTCTTCCAGGATTCCCGGGGTCCAGGCACCCCTCTGCCTCCTCTCTTGCCCCCTGGATGAGAGAGAGTTCGGCCGATTTCTTTCCGAAGTCCTTTCCTAGCGGCCGCTGGCTTGGGCCTCTCCAGAAGCGATCCAGCCTCCACACTCCACGCCAGGGCGCCCTGAGCACCGGTCCTTGCCCGGCCGGGGCTCCGGCCCTTTGGAAAATCGAAACAGGAGGCTTCGTCCGGGGGGTGGGAAATGCGGGGCGACCGGAAAGACAAGTTATTCTCCAGATTCCGTTTCCTGAGGAAGGGGTGGAGAGTTTAGTTCGCTTTGGGAGAAAGGCGATGGAGAAACGGAAAGAGCTCCTTAAAACATACCTCGTTCCTTATTTCGCGTTTCCCTTTCTTAAAAAATAAAAACCCCAAAAACAAGCTGGTTCCTCTTCCCCATTGAAAAATGCCCCCCCCCCATCTCATTCGCTCTGTAAAGGACACGTCTCTGGGTAGGATTTTGTCGCGTCTGGTGTCCTAGTTTCCCGTGTGATACGTGACTCCCCACAAACCCGCGGAGGCCCCGCAGGCTCCCTCTTTCTCTCTGGGAATATTCCCTGTTTTAGTGGGGGGCAAGGTCAATTGGAAAGCGAGGGCCGCCGCGGCCTGCAGCAAAGCAGCCGAACCGACTCCAAGGCCAAAGCCTTCCAGCCCCTGAGACGGTGACCCAGGAGCCACCCACCCTGCAAAGGCCAGGCTGCGCTCCCGGGGTCTGGGGTCGGGAGCCGGTGCCTCTGGCCTCCTCCCCCGGATCCCTAGATCCGCTGCAAACCTCCTTTAGCCTCCTGAAGCAGTCCTGAAGTGATGGGGACCCTCTCTTTGGTCCCCTCCAGACACTGGAGGCTCCCCCCTCCCCCCGCCAAACCCCACAGGGCACTTCAACTCAACCAGCTTTCATGAGCTGAGGTCCCGGAACTGAGCTCCCGGGCCAAGCCCGGCGAACCGGGACGCAGGAGAGCAGAAAGTTTAGTTCTCTTTGGGATTCCTTAACTTTTTCTCCCTTATCTCCGCCCACTGGAGCCCTCCCCACAAACTTCACCCCGCACGCATCCCAAGGGAAGAAGCGGGGCCGAGGCGCCAGGAGAGGAAAAGGAGAGGTGAAGAGAAGGAAGAGGTACCTGAATCGTGTCTTGACCTTTTACTTTGAATTTGACTGTTTTGAGCCCCGAGTTGCCTTGCTCTCTCGCTCTCGCTCTCTCTTGCTTCCCCCCCCTCCCCGCCCCACTTTCCCCAAGAGTTACAGGCTGGTTCCCA
>NW_027528345.1:13795579-13800532 GCF_008692635.1 Crocuta crocuta
CCGGGTAAACAAACCCCATTCTGCCTAGAACCTCCCCCCCACACACACACCTTCCTCCACCCCTCTCTTGCCCTGCTGCCCCGGGGGCGCTTCCTTTGTTCGCGGGGAAGGGCTCCGGCGCCCCTACCCCAAGGCGGCTGCTAGGTGGCGCTGTTACTCCACGCTGCGCGCTCCGCCTGCCGACAACTTGACCCCACTGACGTCACGGCCGTCTGAATCATCAAGGCCATTTTCAAATCCCATTGGTCTAGCCGTCACATGGTGAGGACCGAATGCGCGGATAATTATGGAGCTGATATTTCCCCCCCTCCCCTTCTTTTCCCTCCCGCCCCTCCAACCCCCCCCCCTNTATTGCTCCTTAAAAACCCCTCTCTCTGAAAATGACATGCCCTCGCAATGTAACTCCGAACTCGTACGCTGAGCCCTTGGCTGCGCCCGGCGGAGGAGAGCGCTATAGCCGGAGCGCAGGCATGTATATGCAATCTGGGAGTGACTTCAACTGCGGGGTGATGAGGGGCTGCGGGCTCGCGCCCTCGCTCTCCAAGAGGGACGAGGGCAGCAGCCCCAACCTCGCCCTCAACACCTACCCGTCCTACCTCTCGCAGCTGGACTCCTGGGGCGACCCCAAAGCCACCTACCGCCTGGAACAACCTGTTGGCAGGCCGCTGTCCTCCTGTTCCTACCCACCTAGTGTCAAGGAGGAGAATGTCTGCTGCATGTACAGCGCAGAGAAGCGGGCGAAAAGTGGCCCCGAGGCAGCTCTCTACTCCCACCCCCTGCAGGAGTCCTGCCTCGGGGAGCACGAGGTGCCCGTGCCCAGCTACTACCGCGCCAGCCCGAGCTACTCCGCGCTGGACAAGCCGCCCCACTGTGCCGGGGCCAACGACTTCGAAGCCCCTTTTGAGCAGCGGGCCGGTCTCAACCCGCGCGCCGAACATCTGGAGTCGCCCCAGCTCGGGGGCAAAGTGAGTTTCCCCGAGACCCCCAAGTCCGACAGCCAGACCCCTAGCCCCAGTGAGATCAAGACCGAGCAGAGCCTGGCGGGCCCCAAAGGCAGCCCCTTGGAGAGCGAAAAGGAGCGGGCCCAAACCGCGGACTCCAGCCCGGACACCTCGGATAACGAAGCGAAAGGTAAGGCCGCCTGGGCCGCGGCCCGGCTGGGACGCTCGGGCACTTGGTCTTCGTGGCTGGGGCGGGGGCAAGGGGAGGGTTGGGCCGAGGAGGCCCTGGACGGTCCCGGGAATGCGATCCCGGCTTGCGACTCGTGTCTGCTGAGCGCCAGGCTGGTGGCGCGTCATTTGGCTAAGGAAGGTAAGCGGCGGAGTGGAGGGGCCGGGCCGGCAGCGGCCGTGGGCGCCGAGACCCGGGAGTCGTGCGCACCGCGGGCAGCCTGCAGGCGCCTTGTGCTGCCCAGGGCTGATGACGGCTCCCGGGCGCGTGCTGGCTGTGGTTTGCTTGCTCTACGGTGGTGACTGGGGGGGCTGATGTCCCCCCCATTCAGGTCAGAAGCTTGCAAAAAGCTTAAAATGGCGATCTTGGGCCAGGGACTAGGGAAGGCTTGAGAGAAGCGGGATTTCGCTTTACTGCGTTTTCCCAGTTGAAAATTGTTCCCTTCCAAGCGCGATTTGTTGTTTGTGAGTCTGATCTGTGCCTGCGGTTTGGGCTCCTGCAGTTTGGGCTCAGCCGGGGGGGAGGGGGGGTGCTCAGGCCGCGGGGCTGGGGCGGAAAGAGGTGGAGGTGAAGGGCTGACTGCCACATCCCTCCCTCCCCCAAACGCCTGGCTTGGGGATAGCGTTGGGACAGGGCATTTGGGATGTTGCAAGTTCCTTTTTTGTCTCCCCTGTTATTTTTTTTTCCTTTTCCTTTTTCTAGTTAAATTTAAAAAAATTTTTTTTCGTTGTTTTCCTAAAGCAGCTTACAAATGAGTGGTTGGGAAATTTCTGCGTGCGTGGCAAGCGGTTTTCTCCTGAAAGGGAATGTTGCTTTAGTTGGATTTCATTGTGATTTTGGTTGGAGAGAGAAAGCCTATCCAGAGTTCAAGCTCAGGGTTCAAGATTCATTTCTGCTGCAGGAACAGGGGGCCTCTAGGACCTTTCTCTGACACCTGGAGAAAGAATGTGGAGGAAATGGGAGCCGTGGAGGGAGCCTGAGGGGGCCGACTTGCCCTGAAAAGTTAAAGCAAAAACATCAGAAAAGGCCCAACGGGGAGGAGAGGAATAAACCTGTTTCCCATGGCACTGGCTCCTGGAGGCTGTATATAAGTGGGGCTCCTTGGGTGTAGACCAAGATGAAATACTGAGAGCTGAGCAGATTGGGGGCGGCCTGGATCTTATGGTGCTTTGTATATGGATGCGGCGCACACGCATGCCTGGCGGCGACCTGTGTCACACTCACACACACACACGCCTCTCGCATGCTTCACACACACGCATGCCCGCTCTCTCTCTCTCTCAAACACACACACACACACACACACACACACACACACACACACACACACACACACACACACACACACACACACACACACACACACACACACACACACACACACACACTGTTTTGGCGGGCAAGGGTAGAGTTTTACCCTCTTGGGTCTCCTCTGCAAAGGTGGCCTTGGCAAATCAGCCTATGGAGACCCCAGCTGGAGGAGGAGCGCGGGCGTGTTCATGAGGCTGAAGGAGAGAAGGAGGTACACACACGCACGAAGTCTTCCCTGTGGCACACGTGCAGCAGGAAAGTTTAATTTTGTGCCCTCTCCCCAAACCCTGAGCTTTGCTGGGACACAATTTTAGGAACGGAAAAGCTGCGTCCTAACCCCAACCAAAAGCAAAGTCAAGGTTAACAAGTCTATCTCCTAACTCGGACTGCCCCCATTTGGGTAGGCACCCCTTTCTCTCTTGCCCTCTCTACAGCAAACCTAAGCCCCTCCACCCCACGTAATCCCTCTAAGTCTGCACTTTGCCTGTGCCCTTCTTGCCTCCACCCCCCATATGGTGCCTTGACCAGGCCACAGCCAAGAGGGCTTTTGGCCAGACTTCCTCATTTGTAATTTCTCCCATCCCCCAAAACCTAACAACCCCAATAAGAAAATAAATAGGACAGGGTTAGATGTGGAGAGCCTCTAAACAGTTTGGCAAGAGGCTGCAGGTGCAGAGGCCAGAGCAGAATTAAGGACATTCAAATGTCTTAAACTACAGCCTCAAGTTTGCTTTTTTTTTTTTTTTTTTTGGTGCCTCTTGATTCCCGTAGGGCCCATGTCCCACTCCCCATCGAGATAAGAGCGAGGAATCTGGCAGTTTCATTTGGCAAAGCGGGGAGACAGAGCACAGAGCCAGCAGCAGAGTCCTTTGCTGGGTGCCCTTCTTGAGTGTCTGGACTCTGGGTTTTTCCCTAGAAAAGATGGCCAAGGTCTCTTCTGCTGCTTGAGGAGCAAGGCTGGTCCATTCCAGCAAGAATGTGTGCCAAGGAGAGAAGCTGTCAAGAAGATCATGAGAAAGACACCCTATGTCTGTAGCATCTCCTTATATAAATAGACACATGTGTCCGTGTCTATGCGTGTGTGCATATGTGCAGCCATGTGTATCTCTACAGGAATTCACATGGACGTGGAGCCATACATATCTCTAGAGACTAGGTGGAGATTTCCAGGAGGCTGCATTTCCTCAGGATATCTCTCTCCCTTGACCTTAGGTCCCATGGCTAGGGCAGTTGTCTGAGGACCCCTCAGCACGCCCCAGAGCCGTTGCCCCTGACCTCTGCCGCCTGCGCCAACAACCCTGCTTCGGCTACTCACACCTGGGGGCAATGGCCAGGAGAGGAAGAGCTGGCAACGGGAGATTGAAAGGGGCAGAGTTGCTCTGTGGCACTCCAGGTGGGAACAAGGGCTGGGGGTCTGGTGCAGGGACAGCTGCAGTGGCCTCTGGCCACAGAGACTAAGGCGACATCCCTCCACCGAGTTGAAAGGGGTCAAAGCTCTCTGGGAATTGCTCTAGGCAGCAGGGGAGGACCCTGCAACCCAGTATGGGGCCTGGGAGGTGCTTTGCCTTCCAGTTAGATTTTTCCAGAACCAGAATGAAATGGGGGGGAGTGGGGGGTGCTGGTGACGTTGAGATCGCGTGCCAGGGTCAGGAAGCTGAGGGAGAGTGGGAGTACTCAGAATCTGTTAAGTCAAGGTGGATTGGGGTAATTTAATTCATAAATGCTCTGGAGGCAAGAAGTGTCTGTCTTTCCCCCCACGTAAGTCAGGACCCCCAGAGAAATTCTAAGAGCCCTGAGCCCAAGAGGACCCCACCAGCCAGGCCTGTGGGGGGTGAAAACAGCCCCCCTGTGCTCCCTCAGCCGCCCCCACAGCAGGCTGGCAAGCGGCCGCAGCTTGCTGCGAGGGTTTGCCTCTTCAGGGGATACTTATGTAAATAATGTTATTTTTAACAGAGGAGATAAAGGCAGAAAACACCACAGGAAATTGGCTGACAGCAAAGAGCGGAAGGAAGAAGAGGTGCCCCTATACTAAACACCAGACGCTGGAATTGGAGAAAGAATTTCTGTTCAATATGTATTTGACGCGAGAGCGCCGCCTGGAGATTAGCAAGACCATTAACCTTACAGACAGACAAGTCAAAATCTGGTTTCAAAATCGCAGAATGAAACTCAAGAAAATGAACCGAGAGAATCGGATCCGGGAACTGACCTCCAATNTGTGTGTCTGGTGGTATATTTTTTTTCCTCCCTGAGTATAAATGCAACGCGCCTGCAAAAAAGGCAAAGACCTCAGACTCTCCTTCCAAGGGACCTATGGTTCGTGCTGCGAAGATGCATCCACCTAAAGCATGAGAAATGGGGTGCCGGGGCGTGGGGTGTGATGCGCCCGCATAGACGAGGGTGGGAGTGTGGCTGGTGTGTGTGTCAGCCCCTCACCCACCCACGCACTCACACACACCATCCTGTCCTCCA
>NW_027528345.1:13800556-13803614 GCF_008692635.1 Crocuta crocuta
TCCTGTCCTCCATGCAAAGTTAAGGTCGAATCCACCCGATCATAGGGGGGGAAAGAGGGGAAAAAAATCAACCAGAGAAGGTCTGTAATCTCGCAGAGCACAGTCAGAATTGCTCCTTCCTCGCTGCATTTCCTCCTTAGGATAATAGACGTTTTGGAAAGTTCGGCTAGTGTTTGTGTGTTTGTCGTAGCGCCCAGCGCCTCCACCAAACCCTCTCCGTGTCTTTACCTCCCAGTTGCTCTGAGAATCTGCTTGAAGTCTCGTATTTGTACCGCTTTCTGCTTTTCTCCCTTCCTCCCAGCGCCCCCGCATCCCCCTGCCACTGACACCTCAGAAATTCCATCCAGAGGAATACAAAAACATTTAAAAATTTAAAATAGAACATAGTGAAGCAAAGACAGAATGCCCCCCCCCCCCCAAATGTCACCCTGTCCCTGTCTGGGAGTTGTGTTATTTAAAGATATTCTGTATGTTGTATCTTTTGCATGTAGCTTCCTTAATGGAGAAGAAAATCCTAATAAATTTCCAGAATCGTAATCCTCAAATGGGTGGTTTTTTGTTTTTAAATGTTTTTTAGCAACACCCCCACCCCCAAAGAGGCTGAGTGTGTGGATGTGTGTGTTTTGTGTTTGACTCATCTCCTAGAGCCTTTCTAGAATGTCTCTTGGCGGGTTTAATGTAAGTGAGAGACCATAACGTTGATTTAAATATTATCCAGGTGACCACAATAAGTCAAGGTCATAAAACAGTAATGTCAGGACGGTCTTGGTGCGCGCGAGAGGTGGATTTTATGATCTGCAAATATAATGTGGTGCTGCAGTAAAAGATGCATTTAAAGGTGACTGGAGGAGGGAAAGAGGCAGAGAGCAAACTGCAATCTTAAGGAGCAGACGGATCTGATTGCCTGGGGTGCTGGGCCAGGCACACCCCACCGCTGCTGGGGGAACCCCAAGAGCCCCCCACCTATCCAAGGAGAGGAATAAACTTAACCGCCGGAGGGGGACGAGGAGCTCAGCCACCACCACCACACACACACACCCCCCCACAGCAGCAGCAGAAGCTCGGGCAGAGGCAGGAGGAGGAGGAGGCGGCGACAAGGTAAGAGAAGCGGTTTCTTGTTCTTCTCTTGGCGGCGGAGTGGGGACTAGTGGCGTCCCCAGGTGCCCGGCGTGCCGCGGGCACAACAGGGAGGAAGGTGTTTCAGGCGTCTGAGCGTGCTGAGAACCCAGGCTTGCCTTGTGGCCGCTCGCAGTGGAGGGCAGTGGCCGGGAGCTCCCTCTCCTCCCCTCCCCGACCCGCTGCCTTGGGGTTCGGCGGTTAGAGGGGTAAATTGGTGGTTTTTGGCTTCTTTCGCTACACGGGCACTTAGGGTCGCCTTGAGGTCGACACATGGTCTAGATGTCGCTCAGTCTGGTCGTCGGCTGGGGGAAGCAGGGGGAGGGTGGGCTAGAGAGGGCTGGAGCTTGAAGCTTAGGTTTCCTGCTTTCTGCTCGTTTGGATGTAAGCCTTATTCAGGCTCTCGGTCCCCACGCTCCCGGCCGTGGGGCTTTGCCAGGCAAGTGGCCTGATTGGAAGAGGCTCTGGAGCACAGGCGCCTTGGTTCGGCCACCCATAGATGCAGGGGAGCGAAGCAGAGCAGGGAGAGGGAGAGGATCAGAGGGAATCCAGGAGGAGAGCACAGGAGAGCCAGATGGACAAGACAGGGGACCCAGCTCAAGAGTGGAAGGACCCTCCAGCCTCCCCCAGGGCCAGGGCCGGAGGCAGGGGAATAGCTCCACTGCGGTGCTGGGGGCGGGGCGGGGGTTTGGCGGCTGGAGGTCCCATTTCACCACAGTTTCCCTGAGCAATTTGCTTAGACCAGAAGCTGATGAGGCAGTCAGACCCCCTACCCACCCAGCCACCCAAAGTCTACTCTGTAGTCCTTAGGGAGGTTGTGGGGGCGGAAAGGGGGACGGGGCTGAATTTCTTCCTTCCCCAACCCCCTTCCCTTCTCCTCCCGAATCTCCCGCCCTGCTCGCTCAGCTGATCTGTGGCTTAGGTAGTTTCATGTTGTTGGGATTGAGTTTTGAACTCGGCAACAAGAAACTGCCTGAGTTACATCAGTCGGTTTTCGTCGAGGGCCCCAACCCACCTACCCCGCTCCTCCCCTCCCCAGTGGGACTGCCCCACAGCCCCCTCCCAGATAGGGCAAAATGGGTACAGACTGATGGGGGCAAGCTGTGAGTGGGGCCACAGGACAAGTCTGGAGAGCCCCGTTTTATACTGTCCACCCCTCAGCCTGTCCCAATCCCTGCGAGTGGGGGAGAGGAGTTTTTTCCTGCAGCTATTGTTTCCTGGGCCCAGCTGACGGAGACAGACAAAGAAAGTCTAGCCAATTCCAAGGAAATTCAGGAATTTGAGTAAGAGGTGGCCTGGAGGGCCAGCTCAGTTGGGTAGCTGGGTGGGGCAGGGTCAGTAGGAGAGAGGAGAGCACAGAAAGAGAAGGGATTCTCTGGAAGGGCTAGTTTCTCTCACCTGCCACCTCCAAGGACAAAAATCTGGCTGTGGTCGGCTAGGGCTTGAGCTTCCCCTTAGAAAAGTGGGGTGACTGATGGGGGGGTCCCAAGAGTTGGGGAACTCTGAGCGCCAGCTCCACCACCTCCCCTTCCCTTTCTACAGTTCCATCCCCAGTGAGAAAGGGCATATATTTAGGGTGTTAGTAGGTTAGAGGAAAGCCATCAAGTCCAAGTAGAAACCGCCCCCCCTCCACACACACACCCTACTGGGAAACATCAGGGCAGGAACCTGGCTCTAGTGTCCGTTTAGCTGTCCCATAGGCCTGGGTCTGTTGTGTCTGTGGCTGTCAGGCAGCTGCCTGTCTTTGCGCTGTGTGGAAATGCCTGGGTGAATGAGGATGCCAGCGCCCACCATTGCCATATTGTTGGGAAGGTTGTTGGCTGATGCCAGGGGGAGGAGGGGAGGATAACGGAGTAAGGGAGAATCTGGGCAATGTGAAACTTTGCAACGCTTCTTTCCCTCCTTTCTCCACCTGGTTCCTCCATCCTGGCCCTTCTTGCTA
>NW_027528345.1:13803749-13821207 GCF_008692635.1 Crocuta crocuta
GGAGATACACCCCCGCTCTCAGAGAGACTGGGAAAGAGAATGCCAAAAGGAAAAGCACAGGCTGTTGGTTCTCTTACTTTGGAATTAGTATGGTTATTAACACATTCTCAACTTGGAGACAGGAATAAAATTGTGTCCTGTCACAAAATATCTACTTGGAGTTCTATATTCTTACAGTGGTCTGCTGGGGGGATGTATCTACCCTTGTATGGGTGTGAGTCTCTGTTTCTGTATCTCTGGCTCCTCCAGGCACTCTCAAATCCCAAGTATATTTTTATGTGAATACTTCATGTATTTCTCTCTCTCTCTCTCTCATACAAAGAGATTTCCTTTGACCCCAGGGAGGCTAGAGGAGAAAATGGGATAGAGCCTTTCTTCTCCCTAGCCCCCACCCCCTCGAATCCTCCCTAGAATTTGTTAGTCTGTCTTTCTGTCTGTCCCCCAGCCCTTTGTGGGGGAAAATAATCCCTCCCCTTGAAGGAAAATGCTAAAATCTCTCTATGGCTCCCGGGGAAATAGGGAGGTTTTCAGAGAGGAAGGCCAGCTGGTGCGAGGCAGGCAGGGGCTCCCCTGGTTTGGGAGACCTTAGCAGCCTCTGAGTTTTCAAGCTGTCAGAATCACAGGGCCAGTTGGAGTGAAGGGAGTCCCAGGCAGGGGCGGGGTGCTCAGGAGTGCCTGGCTTGGGGAGACCGTCCCTCATGGGCCGAAATTCACCAATGAACGACTTTTGCGCTTTGGGTCTCTCTCTGCCCCCATTTCCGTTTCGAAGCTGGTGGGCTTATAGGGGGGTAGCCACAGAGCCATGAGTCTGGGGTGTCCCCCTCCCCAGATCATGGGGAATGGGGCGAGTTCTCACCCGGCCAAGGTGAGGGCCAGCCTGGTGGCCAGAGTCCACCCCGGGGCCCTAGGACTGTAGATTATAGCTAAGGCGATGGTGGTTATTTATTCGCTTCGCTGGAAGGGAGTCTTCAGAAGAAACAGCGTGAAGAGGAGGGAAAAAATTATCTCTCTCGTCTGCGGATATTAAGATGGATTTTTATTTCTTAAAGGACCCTCCCCGCCGAGAGCGCATAAGCGTAAACTTAATATATGCTCCGCAGCCCAACTCCAGAAATCGCAATAAAAGTTAAAACCTCCCCTACTGGTTTTTTTTAATTATGATATGGGAAAGAGGAGCAGGATTTATAGAGCTGAACTCTCGGCGTGTGAGTGTTTAAGACTTGCGGGAGACGGAGGAAAACGCAAGAGCTCGCCAAGGAGAGAGCCTTGGTCTCTGAGATAATCTCGCGGGCTGCGGGGGCTCGGGCTTCGCCCGGCGGATCTTCTGTAGCCTCCCTGGGACCTCGGCTCCCGGTTCCCCCGGCACCCTCCGCCCAGGCCCACGGCCTTGCCTCGGCTCGGAGATGCAGCCTTTCTCGGGAACAGGTGAAGGGCAGCAGCGGCTGGGGACTGGGGGCTGCGGCTGAGAGCGTCAGGGCACTGGGCTTTTGTGTGGGTCCCGTGCAGGGGAGGAGGTCTGCAGTCCCGGGCAGGGCCGTGGGCCGCGTGTGGCCCGGCGGGCGCCTTGGCTATAGGAGGGGGTGTCCGGGCCCGGCGCGAGAGCACGGACAAGGTGGATGGTGTGTGGACTTTGGCCGCAGACGGAGCAGAGCGGGCTCCCGGGCGGAGGCCAGCCTCGAGGCGGGCAACCGGATGTTGGGTCTGTAGGAAGGACCTTGAGGTCTGTTTGGTGTTTGGGCTGCCGGGGGGCGGCGGCCCAGAGTGTGGAGCGCGCTGTGCGAGGGGCGCGGCGGGCCGCGTGGGCGAGGCAGCAGGCCTNAAGAGATCCTTCTCTCTCTCTCTCTCTCTCTCTCTCTCTCTCTTTCGGAGATACCTGGATTTGGTCCAGAACAGGTTGCCCGCGGGAGGGCCCCGCGAGCGGCAGCGCGCGAGGGAGGGAGAGAGGGAGGGAGGGCGAGGAAGAGGGAGGGAGGGAAAGGAGGGCGGGCAGCGGCGGCTGCGGTGGCCGGGGCTTCCCTCCCCCGGCGGGAGGCGGCTGCCCTGCATCTGTGGCCGTGGGGAGCCGAGGAGCAGGTAACGAAGGCGCTTCCCGAGGCGGGATTGGACCAAGCCAGCGGGACCGAGTCTTCCGGGTCTCTGCCCAACGCCCTGGAGGGGAGAGAAGGTAGGGAGATCGGCGCCCGCCCGGCCTGGCAGAGAGGCCTCGGGAATGTTGAACCTGTATTTGATTTTAGGCTCACACTCATGTTGTGAGTCTGTCTGCCTCCGGAGTCGCGGTTTGCCAGCCTGTCTGTCTGTCTGTCTGTCTGAGATGTCCCAAACCCTAGGCTCTCCTTCCAAGAGCTGGGGGGTGGGGAAAAAAACCGGGAAATTTCGTCGGAATGTGCACTTTCATTCACTGGATTCTCTGCAACTCAGCGGGGCGGTTGCTGCGCCCCCAAGTTGGAAGGGAGCTTTCCTCCTGCGTTCTGGATGCCGGATCCTCTGGTTCCCTCCGCCATGGGCTGAGTTTCCGGCTCCAGGTTCGCGGGTTGCCCTGAGGTTTGAGGCCAGACAGCTCCCAGTCTGGCAGGGAGGGCGGGGGAGAGACTAGCGGCTCTGGCCCCTTAATTGTACTTCGGACCCGTATTGTCTCTCCTTTCGCCACCTCCGCTTGCTCAGTCTGGGCTCCAAAGTCACTGCAAATTTCCTTGCGACACACACATCACACAAAGATCAGGTAACAAGGCGCCCAGAGCCCCCCGGGGACTTCGGACAGAGGGCACCCCTAGTTCGGGGGCCGCTCCTCCTTCGGCCACTCCCCAGGCTGGGAAACCCGGCCGGGCTGGGGGAGCCGGAAACAGCCCCGTTTGCTGCGGGGCGGCAGGGCGGGGGGCCGGCGGGAACGCAGGCCGTGGCGTTGAGAGGGCCACGTTCACAGGCCCTAGGGGTTTCGCTCCTGCTGGGCTTAGGGGCCTGACTCCTGGCATGTAGGGGTCCCGGATACCCACCTGGGGTGGGGGCAGGACGCGGTCTCCTCGCGGCGGGCCAGGAGAATTCAGTTTCTGCTTCCAGCGCAGGCCTTAGCCAGGAGGAGTTGTGTGTGGGTGTGTTTTTCCCAACAAAGAGGGACCCGGAGCGAGAAGGGGGGAAAGAAGAGGGGAACCGGGGAGGGGAGGGGAGGGGGAGAGGGCAGCGGAGAGGTGAACCGAGCCTATTTCAGGGGGAGAAGGAAAATGAAAGCAAATGGAGCACGGCCTCCTCCGCGCGGGCGGGTGCCGACGAGCCGGGGAGCGGGCTCCCTGCCTGCGGCGGCGGCTGCGGACTGGGAGAAGCCTGTTTTAAATTTAATCCGAACTTGACGGTGTGGATTGAACCGGAGGGAATTGAAATCCCCGAGAGGGAGGTGCAGAGCAAGGGGAGGGGATGACGCTAACCTGTCTGTCTGTCTGTCCTTCCCACGGTGGCGCTAGCTTGGTTGTGGTCGCAGCTGTGCAGGTCTGAGGTGATGGAGTAAAGGTGCCCCTCCCCCTTAGGGGGCTCTCCGGTGCCCAGTGTAATCTTTGGGGGTCGGAGGCAAGCTCTAAGCACCAGAGCGCAGGCAGAGCTGCCAGCTAAAGCTGGGGTTTCCCCCCCTCCCCAGCAGGGACTCCCAGTGTCCTCCAGTCCCCCGGGTTTGCCCCATCGGTGCTGAGGAAAATTGAAGGCAGTGGTGGGGGTGAGAGGGAGTCTGGGAATCTGGCAAGAGATTCAGCAGGAGTGGGGGAACCTGGAAAGAGGAGCGCGTCCTTTCTGGTGCCCCCCACGTCCTTTGTGCCCCCACGTCTACAGGCCTGGATTTGGGGGTGGGGGGGAGCCTGAGGTTCTGCTTCAGAACCCTGACCCGCCATCCCACCTCCAAATGCAGAGACTAGGGGTGCAGCCCACATGCAGCTGTGGAACCCGAGGGACCTCGGCCTGGTGAACTCAGGGGCTCCCAGGCTCTTTCAGCCCCCTCCTCAAGGCCGCTGCTCTCCGCAAGGCCTAGGCAAGCCGGGGCGTTGGTGGGGAGGGGGCTGTGGGCGAGGCCTGCTTCCTGATCCACAGCTGTGCCTGTGCCTGGGTGGGGAGGGTCTGAGTTCATGCTCTCAACCGAAGGCGACAATCTCCCCTCAGTTTCACGGGGAATTTGACGGCAGGAGGGCGCCTGGACTGGGGGATCCCGGCTGGCCCGCTGCTGTCGCCTCTGCCGGGTGGGCAAGCAGGGTGGGCAGGCAGCTCAAGAGTTGAAAAGAAGGCAGTGGCCAAAGGGGGTAGGAGAGAAAGGGGCATCTGTTTACAGCCACTGTCTGAAGGGCTCTCCCAAGTAGAGGCCCCGTGGAAGACGGTCTTTAGGGGCGCCTTTCTTTCTAGGAGAACTGAGGTTGGGGCAGATGGGCCCTGTCGACTGGCGAAGACGAAAAAGGAGGAGTGGGGCGTGAGACCTTCTCCTTCGCCATGTCTTCTTTGCTCTTTGACTCGAGCGTGGCTCAGCCCCACAGCCGCCTAGGTGGCTGCCTGGGCGGAGATGGGGTTCCACATCCCCCCGGAGGCCTAGTGGGCCCACCCCAGCAGGTCGCCCGGGAGGGGCCAGAGAGGAGGCCTCTTCCTCCTTTGTGTCCCGACAGAAGTGGCCGCCGCGCCCGGAGCTGGTCCCGCGGCAAAGGCCCGGCGAGCCAGCGGACTGCACAATGCCACGGCTGCTCCCAGCTCGCGCCCTGCCCCGTCCTGCCTGCCTCTCGCCGCCCTTCCTCCCTCACACTCTCTGCATGCCTTCCTCTCCCTGCTCTCCCATCTCTTTTCATCTCGGCCCCCCCTTTCCTTTAATGCTCCCCTCTCCTTTTTATCTCAACCCTCCGTTTTCTTCTCTCTTCCCCTCCTTCCTTCCCCCTCCGTGGGCCTGGCGCCGCATGTCAGTTGTTGTGTCTCAGGCTCAGTCTCTCTCAGGCTCTGTCCCCTGATGTCCTCTAGGTCTCTGTCTGGCCCCGGGCCCGCTGAAGGCTACGTGTCCTGCTCATTGCTGCCAGCAGCCGCCCAAGAGCCAGGCAGGGTCCCCAGCCTCCAGGGCTGGGGGAGGTGCTGACGGTGCTGGGGATTTGGAGAAAGCCTCGGCAGGGGGACAGGAGGGCACCTCCAGTCTTTTCCTTGAACTAGTGAGGGAGAAATTTTGATTGACAGCCAACCCGACCCCATCAAGGCCAAAGAGATATTCTGTTTCTTGCAGTAATTTGGATTTCCCACACCAGTCCAGTCCGAGGGAGGGGAAGACAATCGGAGCTGAGGGCGAGGAGACTGAGGCCCCGGGTTGTCTGTCCCCAGCCAGGCACTCCTCACACACCCCCCGTGCGTCGAAATCGCAGCCCCGCTAGACCGAAAAGGGAGAGAACCCGAGAGGGGGAGGAGCAGGGACTGGGGAGGGGGTCTGGAAAGCTGGGGTCAGGGCTGTGGGCTGTAGATCTCCCCTTCCCCCCTCAACTTTCCTCAGCCCCCCAACACACACGCTGCGCTCTCTGGGACACGTCTCTCTAGCCCTTCTCCACCCTAGAGGAGACAGGTCGACAGAGATGCAGGAGAAAACCATCCTCCACCCCCACCCCTGGCGTTTGGTCCCCTCCTGGGGACAGGAGTGGGAAAGAAGGGCAGGCGTCTCCTGTCTGGGAATCCTTGTCCTTCCCTGCTGCCTCAGAACCTGCATCTCAGCCTCAGCTCCTGCCTATTTCCCATAGCACAAACTGGGACCCTTCTTTTCTGACCCTGAAATTGCACCCCTCCTTCAGACTCACTCTGCCATGCCTAGGGTGCATTGTGTCCCTGGGGACGTCACCTGCCCTTCTCCCTTACCCCCAGCCAACCTCCCTGCCCCCTCTCTTGCACCCACACTGAGAATTTCCTGCCTGCTTAAAGCCCACCTTTACTAAGCCACCGTGGGGCAGTCTGATGGAAAGCAGAGGGCTGGGCAACAAACCCCAAATTCAAGGAGGAAGGTAGCAACCAACTTATTGGGGGGAGGAACCCAAGTTGTCTGATCTTCCCTACAATCACACTGCCCCCTCCGGAATTCCTGCGTCCGACCCCAAAGAAATTGCTCTCTCCCATCCCTCCGTTGCTTTTTTCCCGTTCCAAAAACAGCCTACAATTTTATTTAATGAAAGACACATTTATGAACAATCAAATGATCCTCATAAAAATTTTATTGAAGGACGTAAAAACAAGCTACTTGCCCACGACCGAGGTCGCTCTCTCTCGCCTTGCCCGCACTCACCCTGGCTCTCTGCAGACAGAGCCCTGGAGTGACTTCTTTTGGGGGGGCAGGGTGTCGCAGAGATGGAGTTGGGGGCAAAGGAGGGTGAGCAGGAAGACGGGATGGGGACGCCCCACTTAACTTGTGCTGATCTCTCTCCTCCACTTCTTCAAGCTGGCAAAGAAAGATAAATAAGATATAGACAATAAATTTAAAATAAAGGAGCTTGCGTATCTGTGCCAAAGCAAAGAGAGGGCTTCTGAGGATAAAGGTGTAAGAGGTCCCGAGGTCCTACCCCTCCCACAGGCGGACCACCTTCCCCAGGCTGCCCTACCCCAGATTTGGGGGGCTGAGTTGGCCAGTGGCAGAAGGAGCCTCCCCCTTCNCCTGAAAGAAATACATACATACACACTATTTAAAAACGCATTTTTAAAAGCCACGTTCCGAACTGACAATCGCTGATCTCGGCTCGCGCAGAGACTGCGGGAGCGTCGGGGCGACAGAGACGGATTACGTCAAGAAATAGTTCCTCCACCTACCTCAGCCGGCCTCTCCGCCCCTGCGGGGCTCCCGCGCCCAGCTCGGCCCTGGGGGTCCGGGAGCCCTGGCTTCGGGGACTGGCATTTTCACCCCATTAAGAAATCCTCCAGGGTGTGTGGGGGGGGGGATGCGGGAGGCCATCTGCTTATGGGTGGACATGGGCAAGGGGGTGCTCTGATGAGATACGAGTTGTCCTGAGGGGGTGGCCGATGCCTTGGGTCCAGAGTTCCGGACCCCCAGGAAAACGCAGGTCGCGGGGATCAGCAGAGAGAAGGGGGTGGGAGAAGGGAAGGGGAAAAAAAAAAAAGCAAGGAAAAAAAAAGCCCCTGCGCATTGATCCGCGCCGTATTTTTGGGTAAATACGATCACGTGGGGGCCCGGGAACCAATGAGCTGCGGGGAAAAGGCTGGAAAAATAATTACCTGCCTTGATTGTTCTGTGAGCAGATAAAAAGTACATATACAGTTCATACAATAATCTTATGTATGTAAAACCCTGTTACGATGTCGGCGACGGGGCCCATCAGTAACTATTACGTGGACTCGCTCATCTCTCACGACAATGAAGACCTCCTAGCGTCCAGGTTTCCGGCCACGGGGGCTCACCCCGCCGCCGCCAGACCCAGCGGCTTGGTGCCGGACTGTAGCGATTTTCCGTCCTGTAGCTTCGCGCCCAAGCCGGCAGTGTTCAGCACGTCGTGGGCGCCCGTGCCCTCGCAGTCGTCCGTGGTCTACCACCCGTACGGCCCCCAGCCCCACCTCGGCGCCGACACGCGCTACATGCGGACTTGGCTCGAGCCGCTGTCCGGCGCCGTCTCCTTCCCCAGCTTCCCGGCCGGGGGCCGTCACTACGCCCTCAAGCCGGACGCCTACCCCGGGCGCCGCGCCGACTGCGGCCCGGGCGACGGCCGCAGCTACCCGGACTACATGTACGGCTCGCCCGGGGAGCTGCGCGACCGCGCCCCGCAGACACTGCCCTCGCCCGAGGCGGACGCACTCGCCGGCAGCAAGCACAAAGAGGAGAAGGCCGACCTGGACCCCAGTAAGTTGGGAGCAATTTTCCTTTACAACCGGCGCGGGAGGGGAGGAGAGGCCGGGCGGGGGGGAGCCGGATTACAGCCCCTCGGAGCAGCGCAGGGAGCGCGGGAGAGGGGCGAGGGCGAGGGGGCGAGGACTCAATAAAAGCGAATTACCTTGGGGAGCTTTCAGGGACAGGAAGGTCTGAGAAGGGAGCCCAGGGAGCCAGGTTGGGAGAGGGCTGAGGGGGGCTCCTCTCCCTGGAGCTGGCTTTGATGAGGGACCCCCCGCCCCCCACCCCCAGCCCAGGCTTTTTGGCTCAGTCGCTACTTTCTAAGAAATGCAGACAGGGCCAGGGGATGGGGTAGGGTTGAGGTTCATTTTATGGTTTGAGGTGGGACTGGGAGGGGGGGGAGAGATGAGGAGGACACTGGGGACAGAGAGGAAATACCCCAGGGAGAAAAATCACCCCTACATCACCCCTACCTCCCAGCCAGCATGGGGAGCCTCACCCCACGAGGGATTCATTAAACAGAAGGTGCATGGACTTCTTCTATCCCCAGGAGCAGTAAGTGAGGGGTCTAGGGGATTTCACAGCCTGGGAACTTGGAGAAATCAGGACTTACAGAGTTGGGGAAGAGAAGTGGGGTCCCAGTCTCCTTAAACTTGAGAGCCCTCTTCTGAAGGTCTGCAGGAAAGAGGGTTGAAAACCCGGCTCAGGGATGAGGAATGGGGGGGGGGGGGGGGAGGAGGCATCTGCCCAGATTAGAGAATTATACACACACACACACACACACACTCACACACACTCACACAAACACACACTCCCCATCAAGGAGACTGGAGCCTTCTGAGTATTGCAGAGAAGGGCAGGAGTAGGTGTGTGGGGGCTGGGGGGGCAGGTGGGAGCTGCTGGGCCAGAGAAAGGGGAAAGAAGGGGAAACAGCAGCGTAGGGGTGCAGCCCCTGGGTGTGAGGAAGTGTCTGGGGGAGTCCCAGGAGGGGGCTGCAGGAAATCCTTTCCTCCAGCCCCATAAGGGGCCAGGGCCTAATTATACCCCTCTGAAGGCTTCCCTCCTTGCCCTCAGCTACTCCCATAAACCTGAAATTGGAGGCTTAGCTCCTGCGGAGCCTGTCCTGGGGCTGGCAGGAGGGGGGCACTGGAAGCCAAACAGGGGAGCTAAGATATGGGGGAGCCTGTCCCAAGGCCAGCAGCTGTCTGGGGAGAGGAGAAAGGCTCTCCCCATTCCAGCACCACTCTGAGAATTCGCCTCAGCAGGGTTGAACTCCGAGAGCAGAGACGGGGCGCTGAGGAGGGTGGTGAGGGGCTCAGGGACCTTCAGGGTCCGGAAGCAGAACTGCTGAAATCTCAGGACTTGGTCGTGGGCTGGGAGGATGGGAGGGGGCAGAGGAGGAGGGAAGTGGGGAGGAGAGAGACCTTGCTATAAAAATAAAAAACAAGAGAGAGAAGCGTTTATGGGCCTATGAAACAGTTGGGAATTTGGACTTTTTATGAGCATATTCTCGAATTACTGCTCTTGAAGCTGAGGACCAGACTGTAGGGGCTTTGGTAGCTTTGATTTCCTATAGTTTTAGGTGCTAGAAACTGAAGAGGGGGAAGGTGGGGAGAGGGCAGAACGCAAAAGGAGTCAGGGAGAAAATTCCAAAACCAAAACGTGTCCAAATTCAGGTTCAGTCATTGCATCTGGGGAGCCTGGCTCAGCCTAGGGGTAGGGTGGCAGGGGTCCTGGGCTAGAAAGGGGCTGCGCTGACCCCTGCCTGTGTTTGGCCCTCCAGGCAACCCCGTGGCCAACTGGATCCACGCCCGCTCTACGAGGAAGAAGCGTTGCCCCTACACCAAGTACCAGACGCTGGAACTGGAGAAGGAGTTTCTCTTCAATATGTATTTAACCAGGGACCGTCGGTACGAGGTGGCCCGGGTTCTCAACCTCACCGAGCGGCAGGTCAAAATCTGGTTTCAGAACCGGAGGATGAAGATGAAAAAGATGAATAAAGAGAAAACCGACAAGGAGCAATCCTAAACCCTGCCCCAGCCTCTCGGCACAGCCAAGGGAAAAACAAAACAAAACAAAACAAAAAAAAGCCCACAAAAATACCCCAACCCAGGCGGGAGAGAGCACGGAAAGAAAAGGAAAGAGCAAGATAGAGAAAAGCCCATCAGCTTAAAAAGAGGAAAAAAAAAAAAAAAAGGAAGGGGAAAAGGAAAACTCTTGCGATTTGGGAGGGTTCAGTGTTGAGAAATTGGTGTTTTAGAGTTAGTTCTACCCAGCAAGGAGGAGGAGGTGGGGAGAGAAACCGCGTTCTCTTCTCCCAGTGCAACTGAAATAAATGACACACACAAATGTGATTTTTTCCCCCTCCTTTCTTCAGAGAAGCCAGTACTTGAATCGCTATATTTCTATTTTTTGTTTCTGTATCCTATTTGGTCCGGGCCATCCCTCCCCAGGCCTGGGGTGCTCTGCGTGCAGATTTTTGTACAAAAAAAAAAAAAAAGAAAGAAAGACACACACATACACAATAACAATCCCCAGCCCAGCCCAGGAGCTGAGGGGCGAGGGCCCGGACCGTGCCGCAGGCTGGGTCCGGCGGCGCAGGCCAGCGCCTCGGGTGTGTACATAGCAGTGTTTCTTCTCATCCCCTGCGTCCGTCCTGTAATGTGCTTCTGTTTGTTATGGTAGAACAGCTCTGTGTTAATATATCGAAGTCACTTAAAAAACCAGAAACCCAACTGCATCCAGTTCTCGTTATTTCTCCTCCCTGTGGCTCCCAGGCTGGTGTCGTGGAGGAGGAAGCAAGTGCTCAGGTCCTTTGGGGGGAAGCTGGAGCCAGGGAAGGGGCTCCCTCTACCTCGGAAGGGCAAGTGCCTGCCATTGCTCTCCAGGCAGGGTGGGGTGGGCGTGAGGACTCCAGGGGTGGGGTGGGAGCTGCTGAGGCCCGGGCCCAGCTCGTGCCTGCCCCGGCTGGCTGCCTGTGAGTTTTCCTGGGAGCTCCGACAGAGTCCAGAGGGGTGGGGGCATGGCATGAATGGCTTTCCCTGGCTGTAATTAATTGTAATAATTTATGAGTACATGAGATTGGAGGGAAGAGATAGGTGAAGATGAAAGTTGGGTGCTGGGTGAGGGCCCGGGCTGGATTCTTGCCTGCCTGCATTGGTGCTTCGAGGGATGGCTGGGAGGGAGGGAGGGTGTGCGGTGAGCGGTGAGGAAGAAGGCTGAGCAGGCCTCAGGGAGCAGAACAGGCACTGGGGAATGTGTTGCGAGTGAAAAAAGGGAAAAGAGAGAGAGAAATGGAGAAGAGGGAAGGCGAGAGGGAGAGAAGGAGGGAGGGAGGAAGTAGGGAGGGGAAAAAGGAAGGAAGGAAGAAGGGAGAGAGGAGAAAGATGGCAAAACCAATACAATCAGAACTAGATCCAGTTTCAACTTCTCAATGCGTTCTCAGCTTCTCTCTCCCTCTCCTAGTTCTCTTTTCTTCTCAGTCTCTCTCTGGTGTTTAGTTTGAATGTTGGTTTGGGGGTAACGGGGTTATGATGAGTGGCTGCAACGTTTCTGGGAGATGACGTGGCCAAGGCCCAAGGAAGCTGGTTGGGGATTAGCCAGGGGCTGGGGTGTTCCCTGATGGTGGGGGGGGGACCCCAGGCGCAAGGGTTAGGGGGCCATGTGTGTGTGCAGCAGCCCGAAGGGGCTGGTCAGTTGCACCGCACCCCAGAGCGCCTTCCCCAGAACCGGCAGTTTTCATCTGCTAATCAGAAGCAGACACAAGTTGCTGGGTATGCTTCGGGCCGGCGCCCCCTTTCTCGGAAATCCCCCAATCTGGAAACTATTAAACTCGGACTGCTTGAAATATAGCCCTTTAATATCTCAGGCTGCCCATTCTGGCGAGGGTGCAGGGTGTTGTTCTGAATACTTGGGGAATACCACCGTAAAAGAAAATAACTGGGGATCCCAGTCCTTCTGCAGCTTCCTCCATCGCATCGCCTTACAGGATTGGTGAGGCACTTGGAGGGACCAGCCCCTTCCCGATCATTTGAATCTGCTGCCCCCTCCTTCCATCCAACAGGCCAGTTTGGGGGGCCGGAGGAAGGTGGGAGGGCACAAACATTTTGTTTGGGTGATATTTTGAGGGGGGCCATCAGAAGTCGCAGATGCTGGTTTTCCCAGGGGCTGATGCACCCTCTCCTCTTCCCCACTTAAGGGGACCTCCTCCCCAATTCCAGAAGCAGTTGTTCTCTTGGTCCTTTTGAATGGTGCTTTGCCTGTAGCTTTCTCTCTTTTCTCAAATCCTCACTCTCCCCTTTGGCCACTGCGCTGTTCTGGGACCCTGGCGTCAGTTCCGCGCGGGGCGGAGGCCAGGGCGTCCGTGTCCCTGGGTCCTGACTGCCGGTCCTGACTGCGGGGATTCGGGCTTTTCTCCCAGCCCGGTCTCCGCGGCGTTTCCGGGCTTCCACCCCGCCCCTGCTCCAAGGCCCTGTCGCCTCCCCTCCTCCGTCAGCGCGGCCTGCTTCCTGCAGCCCGCCCGAGCCGCCTCACTCCGGGCAGGAAGGAGGGCCGCAGGGCTCCGAGTGCCCTGGCGAGAGCGTGGGATCCAGAGCCGGCCCACCCGGCCCAGCCCACTGTTCAGTTCCAGCTCAGCCTCCAGTCTGCAGGTCAGGATTGGATTCGATTTTTATTTCTTACAACGCGTGAATTTAAACCACGACGCAACACAACCCACATCTAGGGAAAGAAACGAAAGCTGGGGGAACGAGGGGCTAGCAAACGCCCTCCTGCCCTAATCTTCCCCTCCCACCTCTCCTCTGCTCCTTTGTCAGAATCACAAAACCCTAAAGGTTGTTCCACTTGGGAAGGCAGCGGATAGGTACATTTCCGCAGCCCCGAAATGCCACTTTTATGGCGCTGTTTGTCTCCCTGCGCAGGATTCTGAATGGGGCCGAACAAAACAGCAGCGCGGAGCTGGCTAGACGTCTGGGCTTAATTGTTTTATGGTTTAAATAAGGTGGACACTCTTTCCTTTGAAATCGGATTATAGGAATGTTTTGTCTATGGCCCACGGAGAACGGGACCTCACTGGCTGGGAGGGAGAGGTGGAGAAAGAGCGCGCGTGAGAGAGAGAGGGATGGGCTACAAACCAGGGGGCAAACAGTCGGGAGAAGTCAGAGTCCCACCCAAGTCCTGCAGGCGGCGGCGGAATAGGCAGTGCGGACCCAGCGGCGGGGTAAGAGGAGCGAGGAGTTTAGGGTGCGCGCCGCGGGCAGGAGGTCGCAGGAGCCTCGGAGCGTGCATCTGCGTGAGCGGAGGTGTTCCGAGCCCAGAAATGCGCCTGAATGGGGGGGGGCGGGGGGGAGACGGCAGCAGTTCCTTTGCATCGTGTCTCTTAATGCGGGAAGGGAGGGTGACAAAAAGAGAAATTTGTGTGAAACCTCAGGCAAGGTTTATTTGGAAAACAAAAGGACAGCGGTCCCGGGGAGACTCCCTTCTGGGGACCCCCCCCTTTCTCTCTCTCTCTCTCTCTCTCTCTGTCCCTCTCGCACCCATTTGGAAACTCCTTCATCTCACTTCCCACCTTTGGGCCAAGGCTGGGACCTGCTTGCTCTATCTGTTGGCTTTTTCCTGGCCGGACTGCATTGGAGCAAGTGGACGCGAGGTGGCGCTGTTGCTCAATGTTAGAGGCGGCGGCAGTGCCCCTGGCCGGCCTGGCCGCACTGACATTTGAGGCCCAGCCCCGAGGAGCGGCGGGGGGAAANTTTGCGAAGGAGATAAGCACCAAGCAGGCAGCGCGTAATTAACACAAAAAGGCAGAATGACCCGGACGAACGAACATAAATCCGTGGTACCTAGGAGGGCGGAGCAGGCCTCGGGGCGAGGGGCAGAGACGCCCCAGCGAGGATGGCTGCTTGCGATTCCCTTATATCCAAGCTCCGGGAGCGAAATCAAGCAGATACGTGTAAAAGAGAAAAGGGGGGAGGGGGGAGGGAGTAAAAAGGGGAAAAAAAAAGACAATCAAATGAAAAAAAGAAAAGGCAAAGAACCCCCCCCCCCCAAAGTGGAAATCGAGTCCAGCCAGGGGTTTCAGGACTGGTGGGCTCTCAGAGCAGACGGTGGTGGCGGCACACTCGGGGCAGTCGCATTCCAAGACACAAAGGCCTGGAAGAATAGCTCTGTGGCAGGGTTTTCGCTGGACCATAAAATGTCGAGATATCCCCCCACCCTCTAAAAGATAAGGCGCAGGCCCCAGAGCGGATCTGGCCTGCCGAGCCTCCTCTTTCCAGGCGAGGAAGGGAAAATATTTATGACAGTCCCCAATGACCCAGATGCTGGGAACCCAGAGCCCATCTCCTTCAGCTTGGTACTCTGAGGCTCAGAGACCGCAGGGCTGGGACCAAGGCTGGAGCTTGCTCTGGTCGTGAAGGAGACCCCTGTCATGCCCCACAGTGTCCTGGACCCTAGGGAGGCCTGCAACCCTCCTCTAACCCTCCCCTCCTGCTGCTCCAGGGCCAGAGTTCCGGATGGTGCAGAGTTTGGGCAGCCCCTAATTCAGGTGCAGGTGGGTTCCTCCAAATTCAAGGGATCCTGGAAGTGTCCTTTGCTGGGGCACCAGGGGATGTCCTTTGGGAATTTGGCTGAGAGTGGCCATTTCCCCAGCAATTATTTAGATAATAGAGGGACTGGGGGGGGGGGCTGTTTCTACACCATCCTTTCCTGCACTGCCATTCCTTCATCCATCCCCAGAGCTGGGCTCCAGGTGGGAAGGCAAAGATCCGGATTTTTAACAACCTCCTTCCTCATCCACCCGGGGAACCCCAGGATGTGGAAAGAAAATAGGTAGCGATTTTCTTCATGATGCGAAAAGCAAAAGATGCATGTGCGTCTATCAGGTCTTATTTTCCTATGTGCCTGAGTGCAGAGTGTTTGAGAGGTGACGGGGCGCTTCTGGGCAGGCATGACAGTTTAGGGAGCATGCACTCGGTGTGTTGCAGGGTGGAAGGTAGCACGTACAGTATGTGTGTATCCTGAGTGTGCCCCAGTACCGCCCTGTGTGTAACAACCCCGCACAACCGTGGAGGGGGAAGACCGGAAAAATCCTTCTTGTTCCTCGTCCTCATTCGTATGCACACAGCACACGTATCCGCAGCTCTCTCTCTTCTCCCTTTTCTCCCTTTTCTCTGTCTGTGTTAAGCCCCACGTAACTGTACACACTTACAGCCAGAAAAGGGTGCTGATGGACTAAGGTTCTTTTATCCGTTAGAATTACCTTGAATTTACCCAGTCTGGGGGTTGGAGGGAGGAACCCCCTAGAGAAACTGTGGGTAAATATTTAAAGAGTGTCTGTTGACAGTTCCCATCCGCATCTTGGCCTGGGGAGCCTGCTTGGGGAAGTAGGGGGTGCAGTGAAGCCAGGGGGCCCCTCCAGGCTGAGCTGGCATTTCCTATAGGGTTAGAGTATGAGAGGACAAGTCAGAGGCCTGCTCCAGTCCCCTCCAACCCAGACACAAATAGGCTCCTGAGAAGAAACATCCTGGATCAACCCAGCCAGGGAGCCAGGGACCCTCCAGCTGCCCTGTCCCCATAAACTGCTTTGCTGTCAAAGCCCCCAGCCAAGCCTCGGGCAGGAGCTGGTGTCTGAAGGGGCAGTGCCGCCCTGACTTGGGGTATGTGGAATGAGCCCCACCTCCGGCCCTCTCCCCTACCCACAGCAGACAGGCAAGAGAATCTTCGGGATGGTGGGAGACAGGGCAGCCTCCCACCCCGAGGAGGGGCAGGAGACTCGGAGGGGGGAGGGTCGGATGCCAGAAGTATTGGGGGATCCGATGTGTTGATGTGCCAGCCCCTTCTGAGTGCCAGACTTAAGGACCCCCTGGGGAGCCCATCCTTTGGGTTAGGGGACCTGCTCTCTCTTACTGGCATCCAGCCTCCTGGGGGGAGAGTCTGTACCTGTTGAGGTAACCTGAGTTGACCTGCTGGCTCAGGTATCTCTAAGAGGAAGGAAAAGGGAAGGGGGGAGAGGCACCTTCAAATCTGAATGCGCACCTTGGAGAAGCTGGCCCCAGCCATTAGCTGGGGCTAGCTCACNGCGGGTTTTCATGTGCCCAGCATGAGCTCCTACTTCGTCAACCCCCTGTTCTCCAAATACAAAGGCGGCGAGTCCCTGGAACCGGCCTATTACGACTGCCGGTTCCCTCAGAGCGTGGGCAGGAGCCATGCGCTGGTGTACGGGCCCGGCGGCTCGGCGCCCGGCTTCCAGCACGCCTCGCACCACGTCCAAGACTTCTTCCACCACGGCACCTCGGGCATCTCCAACTCGGGCTACCAGCAGAACCCGTGCTCGCTGAGCTGCCACGGAGACGCCTCCAAATTCTATGGCTACGAGGCGCTCCCCAGACAGTCCCTTTATGGGGCTCAGCAAGAGGCGAGCGTGGTGCAATATCCCGACTGTAAATCCTCCGCCAACACTAACAGTAGCGAAGGACAAGGCCACTTAAATCAAAACTCGTCTCCCAGCCTCATGTTTCCATGGATGAGACCCCACGGTGAGAAGCCTTTTCTCTTTCCCCCTTGGTCTCCCGCGCTCCGGGGTCTTCCCCCCCTCCCTCGCCTCCTTTTTGTCTGCCCTCGCCTTCCCTCCTGGCTTTGGGGTCTCTGCGGCCCCACCCCCGGGGCCTGAGTGGGTCTCTCGAGGTTGGGAGGTTCGGCTGGGGGGTGGGGCGCGGGGCTCGCCTGGGATATTTGGGGGACTGGGGTGAAGGTGGTGTCCGGGTGCAAAGGGTTAAAAATCGTTTTCTCCTCCACTGTCTGTCTGTCTGCCTGTCTCCCCCCTCCGTCTCGCTCCCTTGCCATCTCTAAAGTCAAAGTTGGGGAGGTGGCTGGGCAGGGGCCCCGAGGACCCTGAGCTTATCATCAGCCTCTGGAGCAAACCAGTCTCTCCATAAGGCAGCGAGGAGCCTCAGTCCAGAGCAGTGGCCAGGCTTTCTGGGGGCAAGGGGGGACCCCTGCTTCCCTCCCCTAGCCGGCTCAGAGGGTGGCAAGACCCCAAGGGCAGGTGCCCTGGCTCTCTGGGGTACCCATTGCCTCCTCTCAGAGAACTAGCCTTAGGGCCACCACCCCAACTTTGCTTTACTTCCCTCAGTTGGAGAGAAGAGAGGGAGCCAGAGAGGAGAGAAAAAGAGTGCACGGAAGGCGAGGGGGCCATGCAGATTAGAGGGCTCTGGGCTCCAGAGGACCCAAGCCCAGCTGCCCCCAGCCAAAGGTTTGTGGGCTTTCCTCGAGACCTTCAGAGTGGCTCAGGCCATGAGCCCCTCCAAGGGTGGCCCCTCATGGCCCAATTTCGAAGTAAAAGGGGAAGCGAGAAAGCGACAAGTTCCAGCGGGGATGGCCCGTGATTTATTTGCTGGTCTCCAGTTAGCAATCAGGCCAAGCAGTGATACATTCCAGGAGATCAATTATTTTCCTTCCTGGCAAGGCATTAGGCAGAGAGATTCGAGGAGGGGGCAGTGAGCAGAGCCCCTCTTCTTCACCCCAGACCTTTTGCCTTTCTTTTGGAAACAGACTTGTCCCCAGCTCTGCTCACCAAATGCCACTCTGCACTTGTAAACAAAGCTGCAGGGGCCAGTCTCGGGAGCCTGCAAGCCTGGGGGGACTCTGC
Source organism: Crocuta crocuta (assembly GCF_008692635.1). Taxonomy (NCBI): domain Eukaryota; kingdom Metazoa; phylum Chordata; class Mammalia; order Carnivora; family Hyaenidae; genus Crocuta; species Crocuta crocuta. The sequence continues at coordinate 13,821,200 of NW_027528345.1, forward strand.
AGTGCTCC
>NW_027528345.1:13821330-13856244 GCF_008692635.1 Crocuta crocuta
AAGGTGAAACCAAACCAAACAAGCCCCCAAACTTTCCTGCCCTTGCCTGCTCCCTGCTCCCTCGCCTTGTCTTCAGGAGGGAGAGGAACTGGGGAGATCAGAGGGGGGACTTTTGGGGAGGAAGAGTGGCAGGGGAAAGCCGAGCCCCCACCCAAACATAACCAGACTGGGGTTCTATTCTGTCCAGCTCCGGGGCGGCGCAGCGGAAGGCAAACTTACAGCCGGTATCAGACCTTGGAACTAGAAAAGGAGTTTCTCTTTAATCCTTATTTGACACGAAAGCGCCGGATTGAAGTCTCTCACGCCCTGGGACTGACTGAGAGACAAGTGAAGATCTGGTTCCAGAACCGAAGGATGAAGTGGAAAAAGGAGAACAACAAGGATAAACTGCCCGGAGCCCGAGATGAAGAGAAGGTGGAGGAAGAAGGAAACGAGGAAGAAGAGAAAGAAGAGGAGGAAAAGGAAGAAAACAAGGACTAAGCAAAAAAGAGAGGAACCCCCCCCCCCCCCAGCAACTCCCTTGAAGTTTCGTTTTATGGTAGCGGATAAATTGAGAAGTTTACGACTGTCATTTGCTTTTATAGAGAATAGAATGACACTCACAACTCTAACTACCTGTCAGATACTTGCAGCTCTGGTTTTATTACCTTTGGACTTCCCCCGATCTTTATTTGTTTGGGGGCTGGAGGGGGGGGAGACCGAGACACAGCGAAAAGTTCGGACTCTGTCTCAGTCGTTGCCCCAACACACACACTTGTCCCTACCCCCACCCTTCGGAGTACTGCCTGGATTTTGAGGTCTGAGACCTGGCCTCTTTGGCCCTCTCACCCCTTCTTGCCTCTCTCCCACCTCCCTGCTTCTCTGGTATTTATTTTAGAGGGGAGCCCTCTCAAAATGCAGAAGAAGACCTGAGGCTTTGTTTTTATGCTAGGGTTAGTGTCTTCGATTTACTTTTTATTTTTTCCAAAGGAGAAGAAAGAAAAGTGAAGGAAGGAAGGGAAGGAAAGGGAAATGTTTAAAGAAATGGTAAAAAAAAAAAAAAAAAAAAAAAAAAAAAAAAGAANACCCCCTTGACTTTCTCTAGAAACCTGATGGAAACCTGAAGGAGTTGCGGGTCTCTCCCCTCCCCCCTCCCCTCGGGGTAGATAGGAGCCTGCAGCCGCCGTTAAAATCCTACCTAGCCATCCCATGGTCACTCGGGCCCATGCCTTCCTCCCCTTCGCTGTCTGATTTCTGTCGTTGGGCCCAGCTTCCTCTGAGCTGTACTAGTATTAGTGCTCAGAAATCACCATACTCATGAAAATAATAAGAATGATGATAATAATAATAATAATAATAATACTGATAATAAATCTTTAACATACTACCTAAAGGGAACCTGCAATAATCTTGAAAAAATAAAGACATTTTTGAAAGTCCTAATATGCAAGAAAAAAAGAGAAAAAAATTAAAATTAAAAAAAAAAAGAAGGAAACCTCCGACGTATTTTATCACTACCTATAGAGAGAAATCCTGCTTTGAGAGTATTCGTAATGCGGTTTTGTTGTCGTTTGTTGCTGCTTATTTCACTAAGAAAAACCCCAACAACAAANAACCCCAGTAGAGTAGAGCTAAATTGCACTGAATGTATAGTTAACTCTGTCTTGAATTCTCTGTTTATGCAATGTGCTCGAAAGAAAAAAAAAACGTTAAAATATATCTATAATAATAATTTTTGGTCATTTGTCTTTATGTCCAGCTATGAATGTAGATTTTGTGTCCCGGCAGCCCTGTTCCTGGTCCAAGTACTTTGTATTGTATACGTGAGTCATAATAAAAAAAAAAAAAAAGGAGAAAAACATATCTGAAGCTGGAATGACTTGCTCTTTTCCCAACACCCCCTCCCCCCCAATTCTGTTCTCCTCCTTCCCTCCTTATCCTCCTCTGCCAAGCCTGTGGAAAAGGTCTCTGCCACTGATCTGTGGGGTGGGGGAGCTCACGTGGAGAGGCGCCTAGGAGTGGAGAGGGTAGTCTGGGCTGGGAGGGCAGGTGAAAGGTGGGGGAGGTGTCGAGGAGGAGGAAGAAGAGCAGTTTGCTCCAAGTGTGCTCTTGGGAGAAACTTGGCTGCAAACACAGTGGGTTTCTGGGTCCCAATGGGAAGAAAGCGGCTCCCCACTTACTCACCTTCCTCCTCCTCAGCCTCTGGGCTGGGCCCAGACAAAGAATCTGTCCCCATGCCCCTCCCACAGCTAGGCCCTTTCCTTCCAGGGGCTAAGGATGAGGCAGGGGGGTCCTTTCTGATCTCCACGTGCCCCTCGTGGCCAACCCTGGGCACCCAGCACCCAGCACTAGAACAGTGAACAGGGTGGGAAGAATATGAGGCTCAAGGCAGCCTGGAGGACTTGGCTGGAGGAAGATGGCTAGAGGTGGGGAGGAGGAAGCTGAAGCCTTGGGGTGAGGGAGAGGAAAGAAGAAGGGGGAGGTGAGTGAGCTGGTACACCCAGCAGCCTGGGTCCATGGTCTGATATTCAAATTCTGCCAGCACAGAGCTATTACTGTCACCCAGGCTGCTAGCATCTACTCCAGCCTCTGTTCTGGCTGTTTCAAACTGGCCCCTGGCTTCACCTTGGCAATTGGGCGGTCTGACCTGACCTTATAGTGTGGGCCATTGGCCTGGGGGGTGGGGAGGATGGACCTGCTGAGTGGACAGTCCTCCAGCCCGGCCACAACAGGGTAAGGAGAGTCTTCACTGGACTCCTCATTCCCCCAAATAAGGAGTTGAAGGCTAAGGGACTCAGGGGGCAAAGGGGTCTCTCACTCCTCCGTAGAGCGTCCTAGACAGAGAAATCTGTTTATGCCAGTAAGATTCTGGTGAGGTAACACCAAATTCCAGAGATACAAGTCTTCTGACTCAGTCAGGAGAAGGGGGAAAGAGAAGGAGATGGGATCTTCTGGTCCTTAAAACCAGATCCCCCCAAAGACTGAAATATTTTTGAGACCACATCTCTCTCTCTCTCTCTCTCTCTCTCTCTCTCTCTCTCTCTCCCTCTCTGTCCTAGTCAATTATTTCCCCATACTTAGGCCCAGGCTGACTGCTGGTTTTGTATAATTCCACCCGCATCTGGGTCCCTGGCCCCCACGCAAAGTGGTCTTAAATACAGGATTGGGTCAGGCATCCTTGATAGGGGACTCCTGCGGCCGGAGAGAGGCTGCCGATTAGAAGCATAGGCTGCAGGCAGCGGGGAACAGCGGGGAACAGCTCTGGGGGAAATCTTTCGAAACTTGGGGTCCCTGCTGCGAGCCGCTGCGCCAGCCAGGTAACCCCGTTTGCTGTGGGAGGCACCGGCTGCCCACCGGGGAGACCCGATAAAACAGCGTTTCGCTCCGACCTCAGGCCTTCCCAAGGGCGCCCCTTCCAGACTCCGAGGGCCGGCCGCGGGCTGTTTTCATTTTTTTATGTGTAATTATGATTGCTTTTAATAAACATCGCCGGCCCCGTAGCCAAGTTGCTTGAACCCTCCACTAAGTGGCTCCGAAGAACCTTGCCGAATTTCCCGCACACCCAATGCCCCATTCACCCCCTGGACTGCTCAGCAATGCCCGTGGCCCCAAGCCGGGCGTCGGAGGGCGGGGTGCGTCTGGCGCCCGGCATCGCTCGAGACGCAAAGCCTCGGGTGGGCCAGACCGTGAGAGCTCCAGCCGCCCCTCCGTGCAGCACCCGCTCCCCCACCCCTCTGCCCACCGCCTCTTTTTTCTCGTTTGGAGAGAAAAGGAGGTAAAACCCGTTTTATGGGGGAACTTAATTGTGAGCGGGATGCGCTCTCTTTAGAAACGCGTCCTCCCAAACGCTCCCGCCGTCCCATTACCGGAATGGGGACCATTCGGCTGCAGCAGATAGGACTTTCTCCCATTCTTTACTTTTTTATTAGCCAATCAAAGTGGCTTCCGAAAGCTATTTGTGATTTGTGAAAAATAGTATCTTTCGAAATGCTGAGTTGAAGCATCTCGCTCATTTCGCCTTGAATTTATTATTCTAATCTCAGCCGTAGAGACGGGATAATGCAGCTATTAAGTTGGGGGGTAAATTCGTTTCTCTGGATTTTTTTTTTTTTTAATTTTAGGCATTTTATCTCCCCTCCCATTTCATTGCAGAGGCCAAGGGAGGTGTGGGCCTGCAGGGGACCTGGGGGGGGGGTGAGGGGAGCAGTGAGTGCTCTAAAGGGCTTTGGGGGGGGGACCCTGGGATGAGAGAGTTGACTGGCCTTCCCTAGCCTCATCTTCCTCAAATGAGCTTCCCCACTGGCTGCTTGGCGGCTGCAGAAAGTTACCTCGCCCCAATTAGAGTGAACTCGGGACAGGTTGGGCCACAGACTAGAAGTAAAATTTCCGGTGAGCGGCGGCAGCGCTGTCCCATTCTCCCAGTGGCCCATTGTGAAAAGCTGGCCCAGGGCTTCCTCGTCGTAATTTTTAACTACCTGTTATAAAATTTATGGGTGGGTTTGTAAAAGAAACTAGGTCTCTGCATCCGGCTGAGGGAACTGCTTCCCTTACTGAGGGAGGAAGTTTGGGGAGGGGACGAGGGACCCCCCATGGGTTGGGGTGGGGCACCCAGCCCTGGAAGTCCCCGTGCCAGCTCCAAGCGCCATGGAGGGGAGAGCTCTGGGCCTTCAGATCTCCAGCTGGTGCAGAGTGTATGGGCTGTGGCTGGGCTGCTGCGACTGGTCGGCAAATGATCTCTATGGGGGAATTTATCCTGGGCTCCCCCACATTGGACTCATCGCCAAAATTAGGGGTCTGGAGAAAGGTGGGGGACACCTTGGGTGCTTGGAACTTAGCACAGAAGGTGGGATTTGGGGAAGGATAAGTTTCTTGTTTCCTGGCCTCCAAGGTGTATTCCAGCTGTTGGGGCACCAGAATTTTTCTGAAAAAGGCAGGTGGGTGTGGGTCACCTGACAAGACAGAAAAGGCTTCAAACTGCCTTACACTCAAAGGAGAAAAAGATAAACAAACGTGGGAACCAAGATCTTGGACCTTCATTTTATTTTTAATTCTAAAATGATTGGGAATAAGCTGCCATCTGAACCTGGGAATTGAGGACAGTTGCCACTAGGGATAGTCTTTTAGGAAAAATGTTTGAAGGAAAAATGTCATTTTCTCTGAGAAAGGAGCCTGAGGACGACAGGCTCTTTGGGGGTGCTGGAGGCGGCCCCCAACTCTCACCCCTCCTGCTGCCTCCGCAGGGCTGCCCAGTACGGGTCTAAACCCTCGCTCTTCAGACCACGGCCAAGTCAGGCTTGGTTGGGAGGCTTCAGCGGGCGTGTCCCTCCTGTTCCCGTCTAGGGTGGAGTGGGGGGCTGCCGGGGCTCCCCACTGGGAAGGATGTTGTTCTCTTGATAGAAAAAAACCGGTAAGAGTAGGAAGCGCATCCCTGCTCAATCGCGTCACCCGTCACTGCTCCACCAATGCCACAACGCTTTGCAAAGCTTCGCTTCCCCCAGATCCAACCTTAATACCCCATTTATTAAGAAAAATATTTAAAATTTGGTATGGCAAAGGGAGGCGGCCGACTCAGCGCCAGAATCCTTCCTCGCCTCCTCTCGCGTCCCTCCTTTGCCCTTTCTGCGCTAGCCTGGAGCTGCCGGGCCNGTAAACATGGCGACCGCGGCGCCCATTTGCACACGCTACACAAATGCATCGCATTCCCGGTTGTTTGCAGAAAATTTACAGCTGAGTAATAAAAGTTTACGATCGACTCACAAGTTGGATTGGCCACAAGAAGTCATGTGGATTCCATCCATGAACGTGAACTTTTTATTGTGGTTTGTCCGTTCGGAGCGCTCCGCAGAACAGTCCTCCCTGTAAGAGCCTAACCATTGCCAGGGAAACCTGCGCTGGGCGCTCCTTTCATTACCAGTATATTTTTTTTATTAATCTGATTAATAATTATTTTCTCCCCCCATTTAATTTTTTTTCTCCCAGGTGGAGTTGCCGGAAACTGGGGGCACCTGGGGAGGGAAGATGGGGGGGGAAGGGCAGGAGTTGGGGGCACCTCTCTCTCCCTTCCCGATCCTCTAGCCCCCCAAGGGGCAGGAGGCCTGCGGGGGCAGGAGTTGAGACAGGGAGCTGCAGACGCCTCCGCCCCTCCCCTCCCCACCTTTCCCTCCTGCCCCCTTCTTGCAACTCTCCTTAATTTTATTTGGCTTTTTCATCATTGGGACTATTCTTTTTTATTTTTACATTTATCTAAAGTGTACATATGTGTGTGGAGCTGAGACAGGCTCGGCAGCGGCACAGAATAAGGGAAGACGAGAAAGAAAGAGTGGGAGAGAGAGAGAGGCAGAGAGAGAGAGGGAGAGGGAGAGTGACAGCAGCGCCCGGTAAGTGTTTCCTTATTGGTTCAAATATGTAACTAATGGTCCGTAGCTGGGTGGCGGTTTCAAGATAAGGACAGCAGCGGCTTGTCTTGGTTAGAGAGGAGAGGGGGGCTGGCGAGAGGGTGGGCGTGCGGGTGNGGTTAAGCCGTAATATGGTAGTGTGGGAAGTGTGTTGTCCTGATGTCACTGTGCGCCGAAGTTGGGGGTCGGGGGGCAAGAGGACTGAGCCCGTGGGGCTCAAGGCCGGGGTCTAGTGCGCTGACCGCTGCCTTATGCCCACCCTGCCCTTACCTATTATAGATCTGCGGCCTCTTGGCTAATGGGACTGGGATGGAGGGGGCCGGGAAGCTCAAACTCCAGGGCAAGAGAGGGAACCTGTAGGCTGTGACCATGGCCCCCGGAGCGAAGTCAGCCCCCCAACCCCCAAACAAACTTTCCGGCGCCCCCTCCTTGCTCGGAGCCCCCTCCCTCCCGGAGAGCGCCGCCGCTAGAGCTCACACATGCGCAGTGCGGGCCCAGGGCCGGGCTGCGGAGCAGGAAGAGAGCGCTGCTAAGCTGACGGCGGGGCCTGTTAATTGGCAATTAAGGGGGAGGCTGTTGGCTGGTGCGCGTCAGCGGAGGGGAGTGCGTCTGCCCACCCCCAGCTCCCGCCCCCACCCCNGCCATCTTGTGCTTGGAGAAAAGGGGCCAATCTGCCTTCTCTCACCCGGCCCTGCGTCCCCCACCCCCTCCCGCGGCCACCGCACCAGGAATACCCACTGGGCTGCTTCACCCCCCTCGCCTGGCTTCTCTGAGCTAGGATCTGCCTAGTCTGGGGCGGAGGTGGGAGTTGGGAAGGCCCCAGGCTGGGTGGGGACAGGCCTAGGTCTCGCTGGCGGGGCTTCTTGGGTGCCTGGAGGCAGTGAGGACCCCAGGCGCGGCTGGCTCCTGGGGTAGGGACGTCAGAATTGGGCGGCCCGGAGGGTCCTGGGCGCTCGGGATCTTTCTAATAATTGGTGCTAATGGCGTGTTGTATGGTCTTAACCCGACACATATGGTTTCATAACACAGTGGCTTAATTTCTTCCAAATGTACGTGGCCCTGAATGTGTTGCAGTTTGATATATGACCCCGCCCTGCTGCCTGGCCAGGGTCCGAGGCGGCCTCTATATGTGTGAGCTTCTGTTTATAAAGGGCGATGCACACACAAACGCTTACACACCCCGGCGGACACACCCCGGCGCTGGGGGAGGGGAAGCGCATATTCCTGGAGAGGTTTGAGAGTCTGGGGGCCAGACTCACCTTCGATCCGAGCTAAGAGCTGCCCCCCACCTCCAGTCCTCTCTCGAGGCGCGACTGGGCTTCTCCGCCAAGCCGAGTGGGGGAGGGGAACGCTCCTCGATTTCCTGTTTAAACCCTGACCCGTCGCCTGGGGGTCGGGGGTGGGAGGAAGAACCTGTTTTTATCAAATTCTTAAAAATAATTCGACTGCATTCAAATCAACCCCCTTGGGTCCGAGTTGATGGTGAATCTTTTCTCCCCTCCCCCCACAATCCCCTTCCCTTCCTCTCCTGCCCCCCCAAAATTCCCGTTTCATATCCGACNGCCCTGGGGCTCACGCCCCGGGTAACCAGGCCGCGGCAGCGCGGCCCCGTGTCGGTGGGACCTGAGAAGGGCAAGGGGAGTGCAGTGGGCCCATGGAGGGGCCCTGGAGGCCTGAAAATGGGAGCGTTTCTCCTGGCGTAATGTGGGAACCGCCGACCGGTGAGGCCTCTATTTCTCTCTTTCGCGTGTATTTTGTCTGCCCCCGCTGTCTGCCCCCCCCCTCCGCCCCCGCCGATGGGCGCACCGACTGTGGAGGGGGGGCACAAGTCTCCTTTGTTCGCCCCCGACGAAAACAGTTTCCGGAGAAGGCCCCTCAGGACAGTGGGGATTCACCTGGGATATTAGAGGGGCCCCCTCCCTCCGGAGGGCTGGGCCTGGGTAAGGCTGGGGTATTTATCTCGGCCCACAGGGATCTAAACAGATGTGCTGCTGGCGAAATTTCAGGGTGTTGGGCTCATGGGTGACGGGTTAACGGCCGCATCCTGAGGTGTCCTTATATGATATTTTTATCAATTGATATTTAATCAATTTTTTCTGTCCCTTCCTGGCTAGGGTCCTGCAGGGCCCCCAGTCCTTCACCCCCTAGATCCTCCTCGTGAGACAGAGGGATGCAGAGAAAGCTTCGCAGCAGTGACTGATCCTGGTTTTCCAGTTTTCTAGTCTGGCCAGGGGAAAAATCCAACCCCAAACGCCAGCCCCTTCCTTCCCTCCTTACTTTCGATTTTCTTTCCCTTCTTTCTCTCCCTCCTGGTGCTCAAACAGAAGCACCAGAAGGGCCACCAGTGGCAACCCTCAGCCTCCTCACAGGCCAGATGCCCTGTAAACGTGGTCCTTAGTGCAGGAAGGTGCTGGTGTGATTCTCTAATAATAGCCAGGGCGGCTGAGAATAGAATCTGGCTCAGGGACTCCGCACACGCCCAGGGCGAAGGCTGGGCAGAGGCACTGCATCTGTGGGTCAGGTTCTGACAACGCTCCCTGGAGCCCAGGGCCCCTCTTTGGGCACCTCAGGCCTGCCCCTTCCAGGCTTTGTCAGCCCTGCCATGGACTGTATTTCATGCACCAGTTCCTAGCTAAGGAGAAATGGGCAGAGCAAACCCTTTCTCTCCCTGGGTCTGACACTTGTGATCCCCACGAAGAATGCACCCTTGTTTGGAGAAGGTGGCCTTGTTGGGTTGGCTGGTGTGTTCCAAAACCGGGCTTGGTAGCTTTATACACTTATTATATATACAGGCTCAAATGTACAGGCTCTGACTTATCCATGAATATATACAGACTCATGTTTCCTCAGTGGTTAATTGTGTATTACCATGCTTATACTCGCTCAAACACCGTTTTATGTGCATGCAAAATTTTGTTAGATGGGATTGGGCTCAAGGAGGCACTGGGTGCACCAAGAAGGACCTCTGGGCGTGCTCTCCTGGAAATGTGGGCGTGCTGGAATCGGAGTATGCGGGTTCCAGTAACCGACGGATGCCACAAAGGCTTTCTCAGACCTTATTGCCTTCATGGTCCAAGCAGCTGGGCCAGGGAAATATTGAATCCCTTCGGCTTTCTCTCCACACCTCCCCCCAAACTTCCCCAACTCAGAGGCTGTTTACCAGGGGAACGCTGTTGTGCTGAAAGTGAGAGTTTTGTGGGAAATTCTTTCTGTGTTTTCGTGGCTAAAGTGGACGTTTGAGCAGTTCTGAGCGGTCGGCTAGGCCCTGGTGCTTGAAGCCTTGCTGGGACAGCGAAGGGGCTCCGAGGGCTTCATAAAGTGGCTTCTGGGAAGTCGTCTGGGGCAGCTGTTTGAAAGGCTGGTGGAGAATGCGAGACAGAACGGGTTAGGGGTGTGATGGACATTTATCCCCGCTCTGCCCCTGCTCACCGGACCCCAGATTTGCCTGCGTTGTCTGGGGGGCAGATTAGGGGCTCTCCACACTTCCCAAATACCCAGATCTGGTTACTGGTGAGATTTCGTTTTCATTCTCTCGTCTCCCGGAGCCCAGGGGAGAAGGCTAACCGGGCAGTGCCAGAGAAGAAGCGGGGTCCAGCTGCCTGTGGGCCTGGAGCACTGAGTGTGGCCCGGGGCTGGCGATGAACAGCCTCCTTTCTTAGCCTTTCTCCCTTCTGGGGCCGCGAAAAGACAGAGCAGGGGAGAAATATAAATGTCCGTGAAAAGCTCCCGAAAGAAGGTAAAAACAGGAAAGGGTCTAGTGGGGCTTTCCTCCACTCCCTCGGCAATCAGGTTCTTCCCAAGACTTTCCTGTCCAGACACGCTGCGGGTGCTGCGGGTGCCGGGTGCCGAGGCTTGCAGCCTTCTTCCACCTTCTCCTGCCGGCGCTGGGGGCAGCCTTGGGCCTTTGGGCCTCCGCCACCCGTGGGTGCTGGGGTGACATTACCCCCAAACTGTGCCCCTTCCGCGGGCCCCCCGGCCTCTGCCGCTGTGGCTGCAGCCGCCCCTGTTTATTGTGTCTGTGAGTTGTTTACTTGTTTTGTCTGCTGCCACCCTGCGTCAGAAACCCGCCAAACCAGCAAACTCACCCAGGAGAACAAAGTGCGGCGCTACCCTCTGCTCCCTCCCCTTTCCGGCACCCTGCTCCAGCCATCACCTCCTCCCTCCCTCTCTCTCTCTCTTTCCCAGGGGACGAAGCAGAAATCGTCCTAAAATAGGGCAGCTGTTTATAGGGTTGGGGGAATTGTGGGGACACCATAAACCTCCGGGTGTCCTGGTGGTGGAGGGACTTAGAGCTGCCCTCCCCTCGCCTCCGGCTTTTCTTTTTTCCCCCTGGCAACTGCTTGGTTAAGGGGGCCACAGTCATTGAGGAAGCTGAGCCCCCCCTACCCCACTCCTCCACTCCTTTCTGCAAGAGTTTTCCTTGAGACACAGGTTGTTGGGTTTTAAATCAGGGTAATGTTGGCGGATTCATAAAACTAGATAAAGCATGTCACTCTCCCCTCGCCCTCCCTTCTCCTCAGCCCCCCAAAATAGCAGTGAATTTAAGCAAATCCTACAAAATTAAATTGCCCCTTTGCTAAAGATCCTATAAATCTCCAATCCCGCCAGGTGTAGAGTCGGAGAGGCCGCTGTTCGCCTCTAATTTTGCTCCTGGCTATCAAATCTAAAAGAGTAGCATCCAAGTAAGTAATATTCTCGATTCTGAAATTAATTCCCCCCCTCCCCGTCTCCCTCTCTCTTTTCACCAGTGCAGATTAAATGGTTCTCAGATCTGCAAACAATAAAGGATAAAATTATTTATAGGGAGATGAGGACGATGTTTCATTGTTGGCTTATTGTTCCAGAACATAATAACATTTTATTTTCAAGTGGGAGAACTTAACGCCAGGGGAAAAGGGAAAAGGAAAAAAAAAAAGTGAGGAGAGGCAGGGCACCCCCCCCAAAAACTCCTACTGTATATAACTTGTATGACATTTACAATTTCCTCATGACAACTCACTGTGACGTCATAAATGCCATGCTCCTGAATTTTATAATGCTCATAAACCTCCAAAGTGGGTCTGAGCAGTGCTTGGTGGGGAGGGGTATACCAGAAGCCGGGAAGTTGGGGATCCTTTGGGATCCATTCTGGGGGGCAAACATATTCTTAATATTTCAGATTTTCACTCTTCCTCCTGGGCCAAACTGGGCCACTTGCTTTTCCTCTCTGAAATGTCACTCAGCATCTGGGTTCCCTCCCCATGCCCAGTGGGGATGAGATACTGTATCCAAAGGCCCTCTCCTCAGCTGGTATTCGGCTGCTTGGGGGCAGAGGTGGGACTTGGGGGGGGGGGGGGGGAGGTCAGGCCCCCCCAAAGCCAGAAATGATTTCTTCCAAAGGGAGCTCACAGGGGCTCAGGGCTGAGTGGGATGGGACAGAGATGCTTGGGATCTGTTTTCCTTTTTAACCTTCAGTTAGTGAAGTGAATTGAGAAGCTAAACAAATGGCATTGTGGGAGCCTGTGTCTGCCGAGTGGAGTGGTGGTAAAGAGAGGTCAGTAAGAAATCTGGAAAGAGAGAGGGAGGAGAGAAAATAGGATGTGAGTTAGCAGTGGCTCTCCATGTGCCTTTCTCCTCTGCTTAATTGCAAATAAAGCAAAAGCAGCCTGCGCGGCCTCTCAACCCCTTAGCTCAAAAGAGGAATTGCCAGGCCAGGCCTCAGAGGTGTTTGGGGGCAGTTCTCAGGCACTTGGCATGTCCCATCTGGCCCCTTCCTCTTTCCCTCCTCCCTGCTGACCCCCAACGCCATTCAGCTGGCCAGCCTGGGCCCTGTCCCCAGAATATCAGCACCCCCAAATGGGATCCATTTCTGGGTTGGATGTGTCACATTTCGCCTTTCTCCAAGTGTCTCCACGCCTGAACTTTGAAAGCAGGAGGAACATTCTGTTTTGGAATGCAGTGTGCGTACGTGTGCATGGGGAGGTATGCGCCCAGATAGCTTCCCTCAGCATATCTGCGAGAAACTGGAGGCTTCTTGGGTGAGCTCTGCTTTGGTGTCCCCAAGCGGACCCAGGTCGCCCGCATTCAGGTTCTCAGGCGGACTTGGAGACCCTCTTTGCAATCCTTTGGCTCTGGATTCAGTGGGAGATCAAAGGAACTTAGACGCAAAACACTAGACATTTGGGGCAGGATTTATTTTTTAATGTTTAAGTGTAAAGAAATCTGATCAGAAGCCAGTCGGGCCAACCGAGCAATCGCTCTAGAACAGCAAAGCCTTAACCAAACAGTGCGATTGTAAGGTGAGCTGAACAATTATTGAAGCTGGGCTTTCTCTGCAAGAGGGATTTCAGCCCTTGCTCAGTGGCACAGAAGGGGCTGGTGGGGCAACTGCTCCTCCCCCTGGTCTCAAAATTGAGAACTGGCCGGGGTGGGTCCGGCAGCTGCAGAGGTTTCGGGGCAGCCGCGCGCGCCCAGGCCGAGCGCTGAATCCTGCGGCCCCGGTGTCCAGGTCCTTGAGCAGCCTCCGGAGGCGCGAGCTATAGTTGTGGCGCGCGGGCAGCCAGCAAGGGAGTGTGTGCGTCTGTGTGCAAGGCTGGGTGAGTCACAGACATCCGAGCAGAAGTGGGGGGATCTAGGCAGAGAGAGATGACTGGCAGAACACAAACTAACCCAGGACCTCTGGAAAAGGCTGTCCCCCATTAAAAATTCCAGACCTCATCCCTCTCCCTTCAGATACCCTTCCCCAAGAAATTAATAGATTTCCTAGAGCGGAGTGGAATGCAAAGGCGGACAAGAGGAGGCCTGCCCACGAACCCCTTCCCAGCCAGAGTCCAGTCACACCCATCCTCTCCCCGGTTCAGAGCTGCATCGGCCCCCAGCGCCTGGCCTGGAGCAGGTTAAGGCTGGGGTAGGAGCGCTTGACTCCTTCTGAGAAACCTTCAAGTGCCCAGCCTCCAAAGCACCCCTTAGCCTCTGGGACTCCAGGCCCCTGACTGCCCCCCATGCAGGCCCGTGGCGCCTGCAGTAAGTCTCTCTCCTATAATTAGTGCTCATGAAAAGCATGTGTTTTGGACTGGGGAGATGGGGAGACTGGAGCAGCGAGCGGCAGCGTTCCCCCTTTATTCCTGTGCTGTGTATTTTGAATTCTGTTTTGGAATCCACTAATTACAGCTCCGAAAGCGAAAATCTGTTCTCGCCGCCGCCAAACCCCCTCGGAATGCCTGATTCCGGAGGCCCAAGGGGCAGAGCAACTCGGAGACCTGCGGGCCTGATGGGGGTGTTCTCTGATTGCTCTAGGCTTGTTTTATAGAAACAAAGAACAAGTCCTCCCCCCCCCCACCCCTCCCAGGACTTGTGCATATTTACAGAGCTCAACTGCAGTTTTAATAAAACATCTGTTCTTGCTTCTGCTGATGAGTTTCCATAATTGTTTTCAGACAAATTTAACAGGAAAATATAAATATATTTAGAAAAACCCAAGTTCCAGCTCTCCCCCCATAGACAGTCACTGTTTCGCCAAAAAAAGAAAATTAACGTAAGATGAGAAAAGGAAAATATAATCCAGTGGAGGGAAGATCGGGCTCATCTGACCTGCTCTCCCCCCTTGGAGCGAATCCTTCCAGCAAATTTCAGCTGCATAATTAAAGATCTAACTGAAAGAAGAAGGCTGCTTTTCTCAGGAATGGAAGGTAATGGGGGAGAGTATGTTGGAAATTAATTTTGCTGAAAAATCTCTAAGCAGTGGGGGAATTTATTTGTATTTCTGCTTCCCCTCCTCTCCCCCTTCTAGCATTTCTGCCTTTTTTCCCCCAGCAGCTGGTTTCTGTTCATTATAAATCGGCGAGACCTTTCAGTCTCTGCCCTCTGTTTAGGGACGTAATAAAACACTTAACTTTCCGGGGTTGAGACTTACATTCTGCTCCTCAGGTCGCCCACCCCCGCGCCCACTGCTTTTAGGCCCCAAATGAGACTATCCCCAACTTTGGGGCCCCTCTCCCCTCCAGACTTTGTTTAGGAGGGGCTCAAGGAAACCCAGGCATCCTTGCTGGGGAGCTGTATAGCACATGCTTCCCCAGGAGACCCTTCTTTCTTCCAAGGTCCTTTCTTCCCCCCACCCCCCCCACCCATAAAAGAGATTTAAAAATATATAGAAAATCAACACTCATTGAAAACGAAACCTCATTAAGACATCCTATCTTCCATCATTCAATTTGTTGTACATTGCAACAATTTAATATCTTGAAGGAAATATCACTGACATGATTTATCCCTCTAGCAATCTCTCTCTGAAATGGGGGGAGAGGAGGAGGGAATTTACTCTCTCTTCCGGTCTGTTCTATGTGTTACACTGCTACCCTTAGGGCAGAAAGGAGGCTGGGAACTCTGGGAGCCGCCACTTGTGTCCAGGGGTGCACTGACTTGTTTCTTAGCTCAGCCCCTTGGGTCCCCCCCCCGCCCCCCCCCCAGTTCTTTCTCACTCTACCTCTTTGCCCTCCAGGGGGCCTGGAGCCCCAGCCAGCTGTTGGAAAACCTCTGTCCAGGCATGCCATGAATTTGAGGACAGCTGGATTCTAGAGCAAAAAGCAAGACACGCTGGTGTGTTTATGTACCTGGCATGTCACCCCCAAATTGTGAGACAACCCCCTCTCACAATCTCTCCCTTACTTTGGAACCCTCCTCTACCTTTTCACTTTTATCTCCTTGGGTAGAAGAAAAGTATGGTCGACAAGGGGGAACCTTGATAATATAGGGACCTTTCCCTTCACCCTTTTAAATACCAACAAATGTCCCTCCTTTCTGAAGGGTTGGGGCTGTATTTTTAAGAGCCAGCACAAATTGTCAGACAGGAAGACTCTTCAATCCCCTAACGAGGCTCATGTATTAACTAACATGCTGTCTCCACCAGCTCCTACACACTGTCTGCTTTTGGGTTCGAAACTTTATTTTTCCCCCCTAGCGACACTCCAGGGAAACCTTAACGTTACAGAAGATGAATAAACGGGTTTTTTCCCAGCATAGTCCCGTTTATGGCTTTATTGCTACCCATTGATTACTCCGCTTTGTTACACAGAAGGAAAAGATCATAAAATCCGGCGACATCCGGGTTCTTGTTATAGCCCCCCCCCCCCCAAAATGGTGAAGAGAAAATATGAGCTTACACTGCTGCCTTCGCCAGCCCCACCGCCCCCTCTTTGTCAACTCAAAGCATTTTCAGCCTATGTCACGATATCAAATGAAGTTTGGATTAATCAGGAGAAAATCCACATCTGCACACCTTCCGCTGTTTCAGTTCGCCCACTGCGGCTCGTGCTCAGCTGCCTTTTCCTAACCTTCTCTTCCTTTTTCTCGGCCCCAAGGTGGAAAGAAAATGGGGGTAGGGGCTGCTCAGAGGCCCGGCTCCGCCAGGTGTGGCTGGCCCTTGAGTGAGAACTCCCCAGGAGCCCTTTTCTGGAATCTCCCAAGCCCCAGAGCTCAGGTCCAGGGGTGCCTCCCTTGGCAGGCGCAGGGGGCTTCTGACCTGTGTAGGGGCTTGAGCCTGCAAGACGCTGACTGTCCTTCAGACCCCCACCAGCCTTCTCTGTCTGCCTGGATCTTATGTGAATTACCCCACCGGCCCTCGCTGGCTCCAAATCATAAATTCTCACCAACATAAACAGGAGTTGATGTGTCTAGAAAGATTCTCAGAGTTCTTTCTTCTTCCTTTTTTCCTTTCTGTCTCTCTCTCTCTCTCTCCCACCTTTTACTCCTTTCTCTCTCTCTTTCTATTGTATTCTCACACATTTTCCCTTTTAGGCCAAAATGCTGCAAGAGTTGCCCCCAGAAGGGGGGTTCTGAGAGGCAGAAGGGGGCTAAGAGGAAGAGGAAAGCAGATGCATGGCCCCTTTGCCCACTTCAGCTCCGCCACTGTATCCTGAAGTCTCATCCTTTCCCCTTTAGACTGACTTACTCCCTACATCCCCCTTATACCTAGGACTATCAGCCACATTCTCCTTCCTCTGAGCACCACGTTTTATGGAGTTGCTTTCTACTTCTGATTTTTTAATTGGGGGGGGAGAGTGGAATACTGGTTTAGTGATGAGGACTCACTCCATGGAGGGTCAAACCAGGATTTCCTGCAGGATTTCTGGGGATTCCCCCCTGACCTGGGAAGGGGCTCCTCCCATGGAGAAATCAGAGTGTACTTTTAGAAGGGGGAAGAGATAAAAGATGAAATCAGATCGAAAAATAGAGGGACCTCTCCAGCCCTGGCTGTAGCCACAGCGCAGTAAAGTTAGCTGGGGCTGAGAGATTTCCTAGCAGTGTAGCGCCTCTTTCCTGGGCCCCAAGGCCCTGCTAACGCCTGTTCACCCTTCCCTCACCTCCAAATCAGTTCCCCAACATATATATTTTTAAAAGAAATCCAAGTCTTACTTTCAAAGCACACACTTAGTCTCAACTAGGGAATCAACAGAAGCAGAAGCGATTTTTTTCCCCCTTCTTGACATCTGGCTTGCGATTGGCTGGAAGAGGGTCAGCTGACTTTGTCATTTTGTCTGTCCTGGATTGGAGCCGTCCCTATAACCATCTAGTTCCGAGTACAAACTGGAGACAGAAATAAATATTAAAGAAATCATAGCCCGACCAGGTAAAGGCAAAGGGATGAATTCCTACTTCACGAACCCTTCCTTATCCTGCCACCTCGCCGGGGGCCAGGACGTCCTCCCCAACGTCGCCCTCAATTCCACCGCCTATGATCCAGTGAGGCATTTCTCGACCTATGGAGCAGCCGTTGCCCAGAACCGGATCTACTCGACTCCCTTTTATTCGCCACAGGAGAATGTCGTGTTCAGTTCCAGCCGGGGGCCGTATGACTATGGATCTAATTCCTTTTACCAGGAGAAAGACATGCTCTCAAACTGCAGACAAAACACCTTAGGACATAACACACAGACCTCAATCGCTCAGGATTTTAGTTCTGAGCAGGGCAGGACTGCGCCCCAGGACCAGAAAGCCAGTATCCAGATTTACCCCTGGATGCAGCGAATGAATTCGCACAGTGGTGAGTTTTACAGCTCCGAGATATAAATTAAATAAACTGAACTGGCTTTATGACCGGCTTCCCTAGAAGAACGGGCGGAGAGAGTTTTTTATGGCCCCATAAAAACAATCACGCTCGTCTCCTCGCCGACGCCGAGACAGGGCCCCCTCTTCTGCCCCCTCTGCTCGCCTCCCGCCTGCTCGCAGGGGCCTGGCCCCCTCGGCCCCTGAGGCATTGGAGGGCTCCAAGGCAAGCTGAGGGGGCAGGAACAGGGCAGGGTATGAGGGGAGGGGGCACAGGGTGGGGGAGCCCCCCAAAGTCGAGTCAGGCTGAGGAGAAAGGAGGGGGAGAGTAGGAGGCAGAGAAGTGGGGAGAAGTTTCCAAAGAGCTAGGGTGCTGGGGGAAGTGGGGGAGCCCAGCCCTTGAGAAATGGGGCCCTCATCCCCAGTGTTGGGGATTTTTCAAAACCCAGTTTGTAGACTTACAGCTTTCTGCCTGGTTCTTGTGCCCCCCCCTCTTTTCTTTGGGACACTCACCCACCCACATGTGGTGGGGGAAGTGAATGAAGTTGGGAACCTGGCTGTACCCCCAGTGGGGGTGGGGCAGGGCGAAAGGGAGAAGGGCTGGAGTCTGAGGGGGCCCGTTAGCTGCTGGCCAAGTTGGGAGGGTCAGGACTTTGCTAGGCTAAACGGTCTGCGGAGGATGCCTTGCTGATCGTTTTTAGTGTGTTTTGTGCCCGGATCTCTAGGGGTCGGCTATGGAGCGGACCGGAGGCGCGGTCGCCAGATCTACTCGCGGTACCAGACCCTGGAACTGGAGAAGGAATTTCACTTCAATCGCTACCTAACGCGGCGCCGGCGCATCGAGATCGCCAACGCGCTCTGCCTGACCGAGCGACAGATCAAAATCTGGTTCCAGAACCGCCGGATGAAGTGGAAAAAAGAATCTAATCTCACGTCCACGCTCTCAGGGGGCGGCGGAGGGGCCGCGGCCGACAGCCTGGGCGGAAAAGAGGAAAAGCGGGAAGAGACAGAAGAGGAGAAGCAGAAAGAGTGACCAGAACTGTCCCTGCCACCCCACTCTCTCCTTCTCCCTTGCCCCCCCTCCAATTCCCTCCTAATCACACCCTCTGTATTTATCACTGGCACAACTGATGTGTTTTGACTCCCTAACACAAAATTAGGGAGTCAAATATGGACCTGAAAGTCAACTCTGGACCCCCCCTCCCTCACCGCACAAACTCTCTTTCACCACGCGCCTCCTCCTCTTTGCTCCCTCGCTAGCTCGTTTCTCGGCTCCTCTGCAGGCCCCTTCCCGCGCCCCCGCCCCCAGGCCTTGGGGGCTCCGTCCCTGAACCTCGCTTCAGCTCCACAGACCTCCCTTCAAATGAGGACTTGGCCTCCCACCCCCTCGGCGCCCCCACCCCCNAGGGAGGGCGGGAGGCCCAAGGAGAGCACGTCGTGGCCCCACAGCAACCCCCAGGGCCTCCCCGCAGCCCCTGCCCGGCCCCTCTGCCCCAGGAAATGCCCAGCCCAGGCAAATTGTATTTAAAGAATCCTGGGGGTCATTATGGCATATTACAAACTGTGACCGTTTCTGTGTGAATATTTTTAGCTGTATTTGTGGTCTCTGTATTTATATTTATGTTTAGCACCGTCCGTGTTTCAATCCCATCTTAAAAGGGGAAAAAAAGAGGGAAAATTACAAAAAGAGAGAAAAAAAAGTGAATGACGTTTGTTTAGCCAGTAGGAGAAAAAAAAATAAATTAAAAAAAATCCCCTCGTGTTACCCTCCTGTACAAATCCGACCTCTGGATCCGTTCTCGAATATTTAATAAAACTGATATTATTTTTAAAAGTTTATATTGGGATTTCTGTGGATTCGCTCGCCCGCCGGCCTGGGGTGAAAGTTGCAGCCGGCTCCCAGCGCTCCAGCGTCTGCCCGCCGCCTGCAAGCCCCCAGACCCTTGCGCTCGCCTTCCCCGGGAGCTGGGCGCGCAGAGCCGGGGCCTCCCCGTTCTCCCGGTGAACGTGCTGGGGGGGCGGGGAGGCCTCTCTGGGCCTCCCCTCGGAACNGGGAGAAGCCCCGGTTGCTCGGATTGGTCTCCAGCCGCACACAGGCCTTTCTTCCGGCCTGTGGTCGTCTGGGGTCCTCGGCTTCTGAACCCCGAGCCCCCAGGGGCCAGAAGAGCAGCGTCCTCCAGGCCCCAGGGCCTCTCCCGTCCGCCCCCGGGAGTGAGGAGGGGGGCGCCGCGCGAGCAGCCCCCCCGGGCCCGCGCCAGGCCGACTGTTGCGAAACGTGGCGGAGGCGGAGAGCCGAGGGGAAAGAGAAGACCGCGGGATTTGAGCCCTTCCGCAGGGACTGAGCGATTCAAGGACATCTCGAAAAAGAAAGCCTGGAAACTGAGCCTGCTCTGGGACTCCTGACAGGGCTGGGACAAAATTCCTGCTTCCTCACAGCCCCAGTCCCCGTCTGCTTCCTTCCTTCTTCTTCTGCCCTCAAACTCGGCGGGTGAGGAGCGCAGCCAGACCCTACCCTAACCCTTCCCCAGCTCAGGCCTTCTCTCCTTAAGCCCAGACAGAGAAACCTGAGTGGACCTAGGGGGCGAGGTAGTGAGGGGTCTCCCGGAGGGAAAAAATCCGCCAGAGTTTTCCAGATCTTCCAGCTCCCCGNCTGCGGAGCCCCTGGCCGCAGGCTGTGAAGGTTGCCCAGGCGCCTGACCTGCCCGCCTCCCCCACCTTCAGCCAGGTCCTTTACAAGCCTCCAGAGAGCTCAGAAATTGCTCTCCTGTGGACCTTCTGCATCTAGGTCCCTGGAAAACCTGTTCCAGAGGCCTTTTCCTCTGCCGTGCTCATACATTTGCGGAAGCTTGAATCTTGCTTCTCCATGCCCTCAATTAACATCTATTTTCTATCTCAAATATCTGGCAAAGGTACCACGTGAGGATCATACACATGGATACAGAGCAGTCCTCCAAGCCCATTGTGTCTGGTAAAATACACACACACACACACACACACACACACACACGCGAGAGAGAGAGAGAGAGAGAGAATTGTCTTGTTGCCACTCGGGGGTCCCAACATGGTGAGGTCTACTCAACTGCCCCTGGATCCTCACCTTCCAGGCTCATCCCAGAATTCCCACGACTCTCAGCTTCGTGACCCTCCCCCCATCTAGTTCTGCCCACCCAGGACCCTTCCTTCTCTGGACACCCTATCCACCTCTCCAAGGACTGGGTTCACTTCCACATGCTGACAGTCACCTCCTCAGCAGTAGAAGGATCTTGGGGCCTCCAAAGAGAGGGACTTCGACACTTAGTTTAGAGAAACTGAGATAAATCCCCTGAGGTCTCCAGCCAGGGCAGCAACTCCCCCCCTCCCCCAATCTCCTTCCTTCAGCCATTTTTGAAGCTTGAAAGGCTCTGGGGGAGGGGAGGACAGGGATATCCCTTAGTTTTTGCATCCTAAACGAGGCCTCATCTTTTCTTAAAACTAAATACAATTTAAAAGGCCATTTCAAGGGTTTGTTGCAGCAACAACCAGCTTCTCCTCTACAGGGTAGAAAATCCAGCGGTCTGAAGGCGAGCCGACAAGCCAGGATGCAATTCCTCCAAGTAGGCACCAGGTGTCGCTGTGGGCTCGTTGTCCCGGCTACCCCCCAATTCCAAGAACCATTTTTTTTCTCCCCCTTCTCTCGCTCTTTCTCTCTCACTCCCTCTCCCCCTTGGTTGGGCTTTGCCAACATATCAAGATGCGTTTCGCCGGCTTCCATCACTAACCTCCCGGAGGTCATCAAGCCAAATTTATGAGTGGCCGCTCCAGTCACGTGACTCTATTTAAGGCTCCCTTATTTGGGAAGAGCGCATAGGATAAAGAAAGAGATATCTCCACCTATAAATTGTGCACTTTGGAGAACAAAAAACCCCTCAACTTCAAAGAGTCACAAATCACCCTTAATCAAAAAGGGTGCAGAAATTTTTTTTGGGCCCTCCCCGCCATGAGCTCCTACGTAGCCAATTCATTCTATAAGCAGAGCCCCAATATCCCTGCCTATAACATGCAAACTTGTGGGAACTATGGATCGGCCTCAGAGGTGCAGGCATCCAGGTACTGCTACGGTGGATTGGACTTAAGCATCACTTTCCCACCGCCTGCGCCTTCCAACTCTCTCCACGGGGTAGACATGGCTGCCAACCCCCGGGCTCACCCCGACCGCCCCGCCTGCAGCGCCGCGGCCGCTCCGGGACACGCTCTGGGCAGAGATGAAGCGGCTCCTCTGAACCCCGGGATGTACAGTCAGAAGGCGGCTCGCCCAGCGCTGGAGGAGCGAGCTAAGAGCAGTGGGGAGATCAAAGAGGAGCAGGCGCAGACAGGGCAGCCCGCCGGACTGAGCCAGCCACCGGCCCCGCCACAGATTTACCCGTGGATGACCAAACTGCACATGAGCCACGGTAAACTTTAGGACTTCATTTTGCGCGCTCGGGTCCGCCTGGGTTTTATAGGCCATGCGGGGCAAATAAAGAAAAAAAACCTGCGGCCATAAATTTTACGATCCAGGCATCAATGGCTCGTAAAACTGTCCACTAAAAGGCTTAGAGGCTGTGTGCGCCCAAATTTACGACGACATAATTGGATCATAGGAACAAAACGTGTATAAAAGGCAATATTCAATTTTTGGGGGAGAGGGAGGGAGTTAAAAAAATAGAGGGATCTGAAGGGTGAGGAGCGCGGGGCTCCAGAGCAGGGAGCCCCCCGCGGCCCCCTCCCTCCCACCNCGGTGCTCGGATCTCGAGGGTGCTTATTGTTCGGTCCGAGCCTGGGTCTCCCTCTCCCCCCAGCCCCCTCGGCCCCTCCGGCTGCTGAGTGAAGGCTGCGGCGGAAAGTTTCCTGCCCGGGCGGAGGCGCCTCTCCCGGGGCTAGGCTGGGCCGGGCCGGGCCCGCCTGCGGCCCTCTGGGCCTCTCCTGCCCTGCTCACCTCCTTCCCTCCGGCCGCGGGTGGGGACCTGGGCTGGGGTCGGGACGCTGGGGCGCTGCACGCTATTCACCCCTTCCTGGCTTGGGGCGGGGGGATTTATATTCCAGAGACGGACGGCAAGCGGTCCCGAACCAGCTACACGCGCTACCAGACTCTGGAACTGGAAAAAGAATTCCACTTTAACCGCTACCTCACTCGCCGCAGGCGCATAGAGATCGCCAACAACTTGTGTCTCAACGAGAGACAGATCAAGATCTGGTTCCAGAACCGCAGGATGAAGTGGAAGAAAGATTCCAAAATGAAAAGCAAAGAGGCCCTTTAGAGGCAGCGGGGAGGCCCGCAGCTAGCGCCCTGAGTCCGCTTTGCTCCCTGCGCCTTTCCTTTTCGGTTTTCCGCTCTCTATATTTTTTGGGGCGAGGGCGGGGGCTGCACCTCCGGCTCCGGGGCCTCACAGACAAAAGCGCTTTTCCTCGGCATTCCGCATCCCCACCGACCCCAGGTTCCCTCAGCTCTGCTTAGCACCGGGGGGCCCAGGGCAAGCTCCGCAGGGGCTCCCCAGAGGGCGGTGGAACCCTGGCCTGGGCCGCCTTTCGGGCTTCCAGTCCCAGAGCGGCCTGCAGGCATTAAGGTCGGCCTTGCGGGCTCCCCAGGCCCCGCGCCCCGACCCTCCAGCCTCCCCTCTCCTTTGTTCCCGGCTTCGGCTGGCCAGGCGGCTGCGGGCTGGCGAGAGTGGTTGTGCCCGGCGGAGCCCGGGCGCCAGACTCGGGGTGCTCCGTCGTAGCGACTAAACGCCTAGTTCGGTTTTTAAATGATTTGCATATGAAAGGGGGGAATGACTGCAGGTCCGCCTGGGGTCCCCTCGGTTGCCCTCGGCTCTCCAGACCTTCTCCCCCATCCCTAAGCCCGGGAACCTCTCCAGCCTGCGCCCTCTGCATGTCCTCTCAGGTCCTCCCCCACCGCGCAGACCATTAGCTAGCTCAACTTTTGGGGTTCCTTGCCACTGGACCCCAGCAAGCAGTCCCAGAGGCTCCTGGCTACCCACTAGTCCCTGCCATGACTTTCTGTGCCCTCCTGCCCCATCGCTGATGTCCAACTATTTATTGACTCCAGGTCTTTCCTGAAACTATATTTTGTCATATCAAATAAAGACAAAGAGAGAAGACGACCAAAGGCGCAGCAGTGCCTCTCTGTGTGGGGCATGTTTTGGGTAGAAGTGTCTAAACAGGCATTGGGGTGTAGGGGAGGCCCACAGCCTCTCAGCCTCCTTTTGAAAAGAATTTTTAGGAGCTTCTAGGCGTGTTGAGAAGAGGAAGGTGAAAGTGAGCTCCTCTCCAGATCGCCGGTTTCCCAGAAGGGCCTCTGGAGAAAGGGGAGGGCACCTGGGCACTCTGCACTGGCTTTTCCCATGCTGTGACCCGCCATGGCTTGTAGGCCTCTGCACCCCATTCCCACCTTGGCTGGATAGAGCTGAGGCCTCTAGACCGGCAGCAGGCCCCACTGCATGCCAGAGCTAATTGGCAGGGACCGGTGGCTCCGTGGTACCTCTGAAGATCTCTCCCACGGCTAGGTGGTCCCTGAGGGGCCTCCCCCCGACATAGAGGGAGGGCTGAGCCCTCGGCCCAGGGACTCACTTGGTCCCAGAAAGATTCTCAGAAAGAGTTGGTACTGTTTGGTAAAGGGGTGTGGGGGAGTTGGAGGAAACATGTCTTAGCTTTTTAGGATACTGAGGGAGACAGGAGCAAGGAGGGCAATCTACAGTGTACCTGTCTGGCAGGAAACCTTCAGACCGCCTCCCCACTTCTAGGGCCTAAGGCTCCGCAGGACAATTAGCTGGGAAAGGAGCTGCATAGACTGGTGCCTGAGTCCTGTCTGTTTGCCATCATTTGTCTCAGTCTCTGGGATTTTGTGTGGAGGGGGAGGGTGGGCTAAAGGGACGAGGGTGGGGGGGGAAGCCAGATAATTCAGGTGGTGCCCGAGGCTGGCTGAGGCCCAGGCTCTGCTCTGCCCCAGGCTCCAGGGATGGGATGGGGGAGGAAGTACTTTATAGGAGAAACAAATGTGGGAAGGGTCCATAAAACTTTACTGCATTTCCTCTCCCGCCTCCCACAACGGGGTGATTTCCTGGAGCCAAGCCTAGGCCCCCCACACTGGGGGAGGGTGTGGTTCAGGAGCTGGGCTAGAAGGCCGCAGGAGCAGCCAAGAGGGAAAGGGAGCAGAGACTCTGGGGAGGGGCAAGGGGAATATTTATGATTATTAATGGTGATGCTCCTTGGATTTATTGTAAGGACTGAGTTCTCTGCATCCCAGTGCCTGNAACCCAGGAGCCTTTCCTCACCCCATGCCCAGCACGTAGGAGGTCTGGACAAATGATTATCGAACTACACCTATCTCTATACCCTTCCGTTTGCACTGCGCTCTGGCCAGACTCGCACACAGCAGCAGTCGGCCCAGCCTAGCACCAACTCGGCTCCTCTTCTCTCAATCTCTCTCTCTCTTTCTCTCTCACTCTCTGTCTCTCTCAAATAAAATGTGTAATTTTCTTCAGGGAGTTATTTTAATTTTTTCTCCATGCTGAGGAAAACTATTGGGCGAGCGGTGAAGCGTGGAGAAGCACTAGCGTCTCCAGTGGGTAACAGTTAACTAAGAAAGGGGCCGTGGCACCCGCCACCACGCGCCCCAGCATCCCCGGCTGCCTGCCGAGGCCCTGAGCTTCCTCCCCAGGGGACGCACCGCCTCAAGGGTGGAACCAGGGCCTTGGCCAAGGCCAGGGCCCGCGTTCCTCAGACCCGCAGGGTAGAGCGCACCGGCCCCACCTTGCTCTGAATGCCTTCTTCCGGCAGGGCTGGGTGCAGGCCTCTCTTTCCCTGGAGGGGCTGGAGGACTAGCCGAGGTTGGCCGGGCCGGGGTGGATGCAGCAGCTGCGCCTGCCCGCCCCCCGCCCCTCATGTCAGTCTGCAGGCCTGCACCCAGGCCCCAGCCACTGCTTCAGCGGCGTCTGCGGCCACCACCTAGCCAGAGGCCTCCGACGCACTCCCCTAACGCTGGGAGTAGGTTCGGCCCAGGCCCTCGCTTTCTCTCGGAGCGGAGCCTTCTGCTTTGAAGGCTGAGGTGGTTCTCCCACCGGCCAGCCTCCTGGAACAATCTGCACATACCGGGGTTTGGCATTGCTCTGGGAAAGTTAGTGGAGGGGCTTCTGGGTCCCCAGCGGAGACCATGGAGCCTGCCTCTCCACTTTGCCCTGAAGCCCACCCCCTCTGGCAGCGAGAAAAAAGGGCAAGAAGCGTGACTTACCTTCCCGGGGGAGTGGGAAGAGGGGGACACGGCCCACTCTGAGCAATTAGAGGAGAGAGGAGGAAAAAAAAAATAGGAGGAAAAAAATATCAACACGACCTCGAAGGCGACAGGTCCTTATGGAAATAAGTAAGTAAATAAATAAATAAATAAGGATCCACCCTCTCCCCCCTCCCCACCCTGCAAGGGGGGTGTGGGGGTGGGGCAAAGGAGCAGCACAAGGGCTTTTTAGTGTAACTGAGCATTAGAGAAATACGCACGGCTTCTATGTGAATTTAGGAGTTTGAAACTTTTGGAGGTTATTTATGTGAATGGCCCGAAGGCAAGCCCGTGAGTGGCTCTTGGGGGACCACGTGATGTCATTAAACCAAGTTTTATGGTGTAGGGAGAGCTGACAAACCCACAATATATTTACATCATATATAATCTTAACTGTCCAGCCACGCAGCTGCTGGTGAGGTTTAATGCTAGGACAGAGGGCCTGGCAGTTAGAGGGGATTACGGCGCTGGGGATGGTGGTGAGAGTTACATCTTCGCAAATGAATCCCAGGCGAACGCTGTAAGTTCATTTTCTCTCTCTCTGACCCTTTCTCCCGTTTACCTAATCCTCCTCCCCAGGACGGGAGGCAGTTCGAGCTCTTTAAGGGGAGGGGAGGAAGGCCTCCCCAGGCATTCCCAGGCTAGGGTGAAGAAGAAGAGAAGGAGCCGCTGGGAGGTAGCAGGATGGGGGAGCTCGTCTCCTCTGACCAGCCCTCCCCTCCCTGCCCTTTATTCCCTCCAGCTGCAAGTCAACTGCGGTAAAGAGAGGCCTGGGTTCTTTAGAGCTTGACCAGGTCTTCCTGGCCCCCTCTCCCTCCTCAGTTGGGAAGAAAGACGACGGCTCGCACAGGGGTGTTGGGTGCTTGTGGGAGTGCGTAAACTCTAGGCGCAAGCGCAAAGTGCCCCCGGGGGCCCTGGGCCAGGGAGGGGCCGGTGGCGGTGGCTTAGGGTCCAGGCAGGTCAGGCAGCTGGAGAGGGAGGCCGGGAAGGAAGGCTTTGGGACTTCTGAGCCCACAGGCTGCAGCCTGAAATGGCAGAAGCATCTTAAAGGTGGCTGGTTTGAACCCAGGGAGTCCCAAAGCATTTTCTCCTTTCTCACCACCAGGCATGGNTCATGCCTCCTCCCTCC
Organism: Crocuta crocuta; assembly: GCF_008692635.1. Classification (NCBI taxonomy): domain Eukaryota; kingdom Metazoa; phylum Chordata; class Mammalia; order Carnivora; family Hyaenidae; genus Crocuta; species Crocuta crocuta. The sequence continues at coordinate 13,848,137 of NW_027528345.1, forward strand.
AGCCCTTGTCTGAGGGGTAAAAGTAGGCCGGAGGCCTTAAGGTTCTGCTGTGAGTGGAGTGTAAATGAGTCGGAGAGTGGAGGCAATGTCTTTACTGGGCTGACGGGGGAGATCCCAGCGCAGAGGAGAGAGTGGCCTCGGGGGGGATGGAGCCATCAGGGCGCAGTATGGTCAGTGATTCCCTGGGGCTACCCTCAGGCTGGGGCGCCCTAAAGGTTTCTAGGAAGGAGCCGTGAAGGCGTCGGGCATGGGAGACACGTGTCCTCCGCACCTGCGAGTGCGTACCCCTCCCCACGCGTCACCCAGAGCTAAGCCAGGATGGCGAAGACATGGAAACTCAGGCCCACCATTTCTCTCCTATCTCGAGGGATTCCGAGGCAGGGCGGAAGGCGCCTGGCCTAGGCCAAGGGAAAGGGGAGGAGAGGGGATAGAGCGAGCCAGGTCAGAGCCCACCCAGAGGGGAGGACTGCCTCAGGGCGCGAGGGGGCCTGGACACCGCTTTGTGGAGAAGTGTGGTGGGAGGGCAGGGAGAGGACGCTGTCAGTGTGCCCCTCCCAGCCAAAGGACCGAGGGAGAAGCAGAGACGGAGAACCCAGGCAGACTCTGGGAGGGGAAGGGGAACAGCGACCCAAAGACGCCAGTACTTGAGCCGATCCTGTCCCTGGCTCTAGCGGGCTCTCGCCTGCCTGCGTGAGGAGTGCTGGTGCGGGACAGGGGGACCTCCCCCATGCCCTCCCTCTGGGCCCTCTGTCCCCGGCCAGGATCGGGCCTCCCCACCATCCCCCCCGCCTTCTTTATTTCCCAGGGAAGCATGAGGATCCCAGAGGATCTCCCCAGTAGCCCATTCAAAAAGTTAACTCTCAGGTTCTCCCTTTCTCATAATCTGCCCTCTCCATTCTCTCTTCCCTACCAGTCTGTGATTTTGAGGGTTTCTGGAAACCTTCTACTCAAACCTCAGGGAGACCAGAGTTTTCCTCAGTCTCTAACTTGACTCTGCCCTTCCTGCCAGCCTCTATAGATAGGGCTTTAGGGAGAGGAGCGAGTTTAATGGCCAGAGTTCCACATGCAGGCAAACTGGCCTTCCCAGACTCCTAGCCAAATTGCAGCCCATTCCTTTCCAGTCCGTGGAGAGGGGGGTGTGTTTCTGTTTCACAGATTTACACAACGTCTGTTGGCAGTTCCAGGACTTCCTGATCCCCCTTTCTGTGTCTTGGGCTCAACAGTTCCATTTAAGTATCACCCCCTCTTCCTGCCCCAGTGGTAATAGATCGTCCTTCCTCTCAAATCCCTCGGCCAGTTTATTTTACTGTTTTGTAAGACAAATACACAATACGCAAATGAAAGAAAGACAAATATCAATTGGGCCTGAGACCCTTGGTTTTCCACCCCGTCCCCCACACATGATTTTGGGGTCTTCCTGGAGGGGAGAATGGGCAATCAATCAGGTGCCAAGGTGCCCCAGTCAACCTGGGAAGCTTTTAATTTTGTTCCTAGGTCTTTAACCCTAGAAAAGGTCAAAGAACCAATCAGAAATGCACTAAGCAGGGTCACATGGGCCCCACGAACCAATCAGCCAAAAAGCATTTGGGTCTCAGTATAGCTTTTCCCCTCAACTCTTCTTCCTCTTTCTCTCCCTCACCACCCCTGGTTAGCTCCTGGGTCCGCCCTTTCTCAGCTACAAATGGAACAAGCGTTGCTGAGACTATTCTAGCTCCTCCCTTTGTCCCTGAACTAGTTCTTTGGCTTGCGTTCTCTAGTTCTAACAATATGCCTCGAGATCAATATCAGTTGTACAGGGATCTGAAGTCGGAGGCGTCCTCTGGATCATTCCCATTTTCCCCGAGGGAGGTCCTACCCGATTCACTGGGCTTTATAGATGTGGACTCGAGATTAAGGTGTACAGTAGGTGTGAATATGAACTCTAGCCCTGAATTCAAATTCTGACCGTGATGCTTATTCCCTAAACACTTGCGTTGTAAGAGTTTTCATTCTCTTCTGATCCTTCTGGGGGCAGGTGGGGGTGATTAGAAGAGACCTCTTTTGATTTATCATTCTGGAAGTGTCAGGAGCCATTAGCTTTATCAAAGGACCCCTGAGGTGGTTGAGGAAGGGAGCAGAAGTGGAGATTTTTGCAAATTGTGTTTGGTATCTTTAGTTGGTTGAATAACTTTCGAGCTGGTTGAAAGAGGGATTTGGTAAAGGGAGTGAGCACAGGAAATCAGGACCCTCCCCTGCTATATTAAACAGTTGATGAAGTTAAGTCCCTTTCCTTTCCATTCTTATAGTAAGACATAATAATATCAATATACAATTATTATACAGTAATAATAACAATGATAATAAACTAAGTGATGATCCCGTGTCCTCGCCAATAACTATCAAAGGACACAGCCACTGAAAGTGTGGATTTCTGTGTTTGTGGTTAGATGGATCAAGTCAGAACAAACAGTGGGTGAGAAACTATTTTGGAGTGAGAGCATCAGATGGCACAGAAACTGGCTTGTGTTTCTGGGCTGGGCCCTGAGTCAATCCAGTCGTGAATCCAGTACCCTCCAGGCTCTAGGGCTTTGTTTCATGGTTAATTTTGTGGTTGAGTTCACCTTCTTCTCTCGACCTTCTGCCCTCCTTGAGCTGACTGAGGGGCAGGAGCTCTGATGGCCTGTGCCACTCAGACTTCTAATCCCTCTTTAGGGGCACCCCGAGTGCAGGAATGGAAGCAACAACCCAGTGTGAGCTGGGCTCTGACAGCACTACTCTGCTTGTTGGTCTTCTGGGTGGGCCTGATTTGGGGACAGTGCCACAGAACCAGAGGGGAGGGATTAGAATAAGAAGTCAGAGGGAGGGCAGCTCTTCTCAAAAAAACCACAGGACTCCCACTTCTCAAGTCTCCTTCAACCGCACTGCTCCACTGACCTCTTTCATGAGTTTGAATTAAAGCACGCACATTTATTTTTCCCTGGTAGATGGTGTGGTAGTTGGGACCAGCTTTCACCTCCAGTGTGGATTTCTCACGTCGGAGTTTCCAGATCTCAGGAAGGGCGGAAAAAGAAAGTTGGGAGCTTGCTTCTGTCCAAACAGGCACTGGGAAGAGATTTTATTGCTTCAATCCCTTCTAATACCCATGTGAACTTTTTCTGTCTCTTTGACTCTCCTTTTCTGTGTATAATTGCTTTGGGCTGACTTTTTGAGCTGAAACATCATTGTTCTAGGCTTCCATTCTGTGTTTTCTTTTGCTGGGGAAAAAGAATTGCCCAGAGCCTCCTGCTGGTGAGACTGGAGACCCTGGAGCCCTTTCAGAAGGAGAAGGGAGACAATCCAGATTTGAGACCCCAAGCTAAGGCTTTCTGGATTAGAGATTCCATTTAAGGAAGGAACTAGATTGCTGGAGGGTCCAGAAAAATCACATTCCCTTTTATTGGATCTTTGTCACCCAGAATAGTATATCTGTATATCTCCCTTGGCTGCTTTGAGGGAACCCCAGAAGCCCAAGGAGCCTGGACTGAGGAACTGGGGTGAAAGAGGTCTCTTTGTCCTTGAATCCTATAGAACCCTGGGATTCATCTTCCTCTGCCATTACTAAGGCTCACTGTGGGGGCAAAAGGAGAACAGATTACCTGGGAGGATTTGCTGAGTGTGTGTGTGTGTGTGTGTGTGTGTGTGTGTGTGTGAGAGAGAGAGAGAGAGAGAGAGAGAGAGAGATGGGTGTGTGTGATGCAGTTTGGGACTTGGGACTTGGGAAAGTTGGACTAGATAATCAGCCTCTGATGACCAGGCCTTAAGCCCTACAATGAGAGGTTGAGTAGGTTTATGCAGGAAGGCAGCTACTTCTCTACACCTGACACACATACAGAGAAAGTTCTACCATGATCTGCAGCCCCACACGAGCAGGATGGAATGTGTGGGCTCAGCTACCTGGTGTTCCTTCAGTACTGCAGGTGTCTCAGCTCTCAGAGAGGTAGAGCAGGTTGGGTCCCACCCTTGAAAAATCCCCAGCCCCAGGCCCCAAACAGCACACCAGATCATATAGCAGGGTATGCATGTGTCCAGAGAAGCCCAGGCAGGAGCACAGTAAACCAACCGACCTGAGCCAACTTTGCACTCATTGTCCGGCCCCATTTTCCCCATCGGTTCAGCCTGAAGATCATTTGTCCTCCCCTGCCTGCCCCTGCCCCTTAAGCCCTGGGCAACTGTCAAGTTTCCCCTCTTCTGCCTCCCTGGAAAACCGAAACCCTGGTGCAGCCCCCACAAATGGTGGCAGCCAGACTCGGGGTGACCTTTAATGTCTTGTTAGCCTGGTGGGTTGTGAGGTGTTGAAAGGCATTGTGGGGACTATGAGACCAGACCCTTATCTGATCAGATCCTCCTTTCACTTGCCATCCTAGGCTCAAACTCCAAAACTCCAAATTTCTCAGGGCTGCTGCTTTGGTCCATGGGGGAACATTTTTGTCTAGTAAATACTTCTTTAAAAAAAGTCAACTTTCTGGAAAACTCAGTGGGGTGTGTGTGTGTGTGTGTGTGTGTGTGTGTGTGTGGTGTGAATGAAGGGAGTAGGGGTCAGGTCCCTCATTTTAGATTGTGTCTCTCCCCCCTTCTCTGGGTGGAGGATGGGGGCGTGGGCTGAGGTTTTATTGAGGGTGCTTTTCCTGTTGGGAGTAGAGATGGGGTCATAAAAGCCTAGAGGAGGCTGTTTTGATCTGGTGACTTCTCAGGAAGTAGCATCTGAGGTTTTGCTTTGTAAATCACTCCCCAACCCCCCCAGCTGGCCAGCTAGATTGGATTGCACTTCCAGAAGCCCACCTGGGGCCCCTCCTTGCCTCCCTTTCCCCAGTAAACCAAAGTAGAAAAAATAAAAGGAAGTCCAGGGCTTTCCAAATCCTATGCCTCCAATAAGAAAAGGGCTCATTGGTGAATTTCCACCCCCTCTCAAAGTTCCATGCAACCCTCTCATTTTTGCTTTTGCCCACACAGACCTTGGTGTCCCCAACCCTCCAATTAAAAAGGAACTGACATGGAAAGCAATCAGCTTTTGAGCCTGGTGGTTGATTCCATGACTCCGGGGGCTCTACCATGACTTCTGGGTTTGCTCTCTCCCTGTGACCCCTTTCCTGAGGCCAAAACCCTTCTTGACAAGAGGGGACTTCAGAGGTAGAAAGAGAGAGTTCTTGAGAAGAGGCATTGGGAGTGAGGCATCTAGAAGAACTAGCACCGAATGAATGGAGAAAAACATCCACAGTATGTGACTGGGGTTTATGTAATTAAGATGGGTGCAGGTGTGTGTGTGAAAGCCCACAGCCTTCTGACATCTCACCGTAACTGAGCTGTCTCCAAACAAAATCATATTTTACCTGAATAGCTCCATTTTGTAATGTTAATGAGGCTTCGCCTCCTAAAGACACCCCACCCTCCCACGGGTTCCCTCCCCTCCCCAGCCCTGGGCTTAGGGAGCTGAAGGGAAAGGAAGAAAAGAGCTCTCTACCTCCATCTCAGGGCTATATCAAGTCAGGATGCTTTCAGGCCCGGGGATCAAGGCTCCTCTCCACTCCAGAGAAATGCCCCCATACGCTGGAAATGAGGCCATAGATTATGAGTTCCTGGGCCTCTTAACACTTGCACGGGCTCTAGTTTACCCTCATTTGTTTCCCAGAGAGGTCTGGGCGAGGACATCCCAGACGCACAAGCACTAGGACTCAGTGCAAATACACATATCGTTATAGAGAGCTGAGCAGTCCAAAAGCTATACGTGTGAAAATGTACTTACAGATCGATCTATGTCTATATAACAGGATGTATGTTTTATATCACTTTCTACTCCACATTTAAATGCAGGTATATAGATCTTTAGATTTATAGATCCACAGTGAACATACCAGTCCTCTGTCAAATTCCTGTGTGCGCGTTACCAATCTTTCTGGAGTGTTTGGATGTATACGCCGGGATGTATTGGTACAGTCTCTCTAAACATCTAGATGAATATTTGTTTTTTTCCCTTCGATCGGAAAGAACTATGTGTGCATTGCTCAATCTCTACTTTGAAAAATTTATCTAGATTTATGCAAGGGCCCCAACCCGTAAAATAGCTACATGTTGAGGCTACACATTTGGAGATCTTTATGGTCTTTGTAGTTTTGCTACAAACTCAAACATTTGAACATATGTTTAAAGGGGTTCCATAATGCATATATCTATATGTAGGGGCATAGCTCTCCCTCTGGAAGGATTGAAACTTACTGCATCTCTCTGTCTATCTCTGTGATCAATGAGATATCAGGCAAGTGGAGATGGGGAACAAAGATCTTTTGGATGTTTTGCTTCTTAAAGTGAGCGACTCTGCTGCTATCTCTAAGGCTGTCTCCAAATCTAGTCCAACTGAGTCATCTGCCCCTTGAAAACCCACTCTAGGGACCATAGCCTCTCTCTCCAGGCTGTCCCTGGGCCAGCCAGGCTCCCCGTCCTCAGTACCTCTCAAGGCAGGCACTAAGGAAAATGGGAGAGAAGGGGAAAGCCCTTCAGCCCGGGCCCCTCTTGGTTCTCAGGGCAGAGAGGCTGACACAGGCAGGGAAGTCTTCCCCGACCCTACCTGGGCCTTTGCCATTTGGGAAAAGGGAGTTCAATTCCCCGGCTATTTTGGTAGAGTACTCAGATGATGCCAGGGTCACTGCCCCGACCCCTAGGTTCCCCTCCCACCCCAACTGTTCCTGGTGCCCGGGGCCCAATTAAGCCGCCGCCTCGCTCCCGGCAGCCGCGCTCTTATCGGCCGGGATTGATGCCTCCGCGGCTCCTGTATATCATTTCCAAGATTTTTTCTGTCCAACTCCTCGGCTCCTTTGGCTTCCGCGGCTTTGACTAATGATTGCTACAGATGCCAACGTCTCCAGAATCCTAATAGCCAGGCAGCCNGGGAGAAGGTTGTGACCAACTCAAGTTTCCCTGAACTTCTTCCCCAGTGGGAAACGCATTCCCGAGTCCCTCCTCTCCCTGAGGGGGGAAATATATATAATCATAAAATACTGCTAATAGCAAACTCATTGCTTGCCTCGTTGGAAGGGATCAAAGAATGAACAGGCCGTGGGAGAATAATCAGAGAAGTGTTTATTAGTTGTAAATGGATGAGAGGGTAAGCGGAAAAGCAGCGGTTTGGGGAGGAAAGAGAGTTCTTTTTCTTCCGCAGACGGGGAAAGGGGGCAGCCACGGTGGGCGAAGGGGCCCTTGTCTTTATTTCACGGCTTCCCTCTCCTCTCCCCAGCCCAGACCCACACTTCTCATACATGAAAATTCCTCCCCTCTTGCCCCGTCCGTCGCCTCACCTTCAGTCCCGCCGGTGAAGGGGCTGGCGCCCGGCGTGGTCCTGGACGCAGGTGCCCGCGGCCGGGCCCGGCTGGGGCTGCCAGGGCGACGGGCCTCCGTCCGGGGCCCGGGAGGCAAGCGCAGACTCCACGACCGACTGCGGGCTGGGGGCCGCGGCCCTGCGGTCCCGCCCGCGCTCGGTGGCGGAAAGTTGCGCCTGAAATTGCCCGTCCCGGCGCTTCTCGCCCTCCCCGCGCGGGGCTGCTCTTTGGGGGGGGAAGCGGCCCGAGCTCCCCGCGGAGCCTGGAGCCAGGCGTGGTGCCGCCTCGGGTCTCCATCCAGACCTTCTAATAACACACCCCATTCGGGGGAAGAGAAAACACAAAAACGCGGAGCAGCGCAGCTCCGGGCCCAGGCACGGAGTGATAACTCAAACATGGAACATTTTTCTATCAGAGGATAATGGAGCACAAAATAATTCAGGAAGGCGAATGGGCAGGACCCGAGTATCAGAGCCTGGCGGCGTGGGGCTGCTGCAGCCAGGGCCGCGCCGAGCACCACCGTGGAAGGACCATTTCGTTGGCGTGTAGGGTGAGGCAGCAGCCCGGACCCACCGGACCCAGGCCCCCCGAGGGGCAGTCTCTAAATTACAGCCCGTCAGGAGGACTCGGAAACACAGAAAGGGAGCCGAAAGATTTAAACAGTCGGAGGCAGAGGCGTCCCGACGCGACCAAAGCGAAAATCAATCACGTAATTAAACCGGGGAGAGGGCGAGGCCCGAGGCTGGGGGTCCCGGGTTCGGAGGAGGCGGCCAAGGTGCGGGC
>NW_027528345.1:13856268-13888177 GCF_008692635.1 Crocuta crocuta
GCCGGGGCCAGAGCGGGGAGGGGCTGCGGGCAAGTTTAGACCAGATCGCAGTTGATTCCCGCTTGGCCGGGAAGAACAGGCTGCGTGTCCTCTCCCAGGCTGGCTCTTGAAGCCGCCGATGGCCCCTTATGGAGCTCCCCCATTTTTCTGGAGCTGCGGTGCAGCGTTAAAGGCTGCTCCCCATATCCCACTGGTGCCAGGGATGTGTCTAGGGAAGGGAATACGGGAGCCCAGGTGGCACCAAGATGCTGCCTCTGGGTTTGAGGGGATAGAGGGAGGTGGCACCCTAGTTTCTGCTCTTACGTATTGTCCTGGGCCTTCACTCCCCCCACCCAGGAATGGAGGCAAGTCTTTGGAATGACTCCCATCTATGCATGGGCCAAGGCTTGGAAGGGGAGCAGAAAGCGGGTAGCCTTATTAAAGGAGAAACTTGGGGCTGAGCAAACTGGGCCCCTTTGGGCAGGGAAGGAGAAGGGACAATTCCTGCAAGAAGAAAATCAGGCACACTGGGAGCTCTGTTTCGTGAGGGAATGATGCTCTTGTTATTATAGAGGTTAATAATGGTAATGATCTTGAATGGCTGGGTCAGTCCAGAGAGACTTAGCTCTCCACAGTCCTTTCTCACGGAAGCTTTGCTGGAGAAGTCAAGGGGTCCCCAACTTGGTTGTGGTTGAGGAGAATAAAAGAAAGACCTTCCCTCTCTTTCCCTGCCCTTTCCTCTCTGACTCCTTGAGGACTCCAGAAAAAAAGGAACCTTATAAAATCCCCATCACCGTCCCCACCCCCAGTAGTTTTCCTCTGCCCTTTCCAGTTCACAAAAATGCACTGTCTTTGGGAGGTGGCTTTCCTGGGGTGCCCTTATCATGAAGCAAGCCCTTACCAGTCCATGTCCCCAGGAATTCTGTCTCTGACCCTGGAGGGGAGAGACCCAGGATTCTCTTGCCTGCTTCATGGAATTCTCCCTCTATCCTTAGCCTTTCCCAGTCTCTGCCTTCCTTGGTCCTGGGTGCCTGATCCCATGGGTCTCCGGCAACCCAGAAGCCAAGAACAGCCTGGGGCATTTTGAGATGCCCTCATCAAGCCCTTATCATTTCCTTAATGCTGGGTTCCCAGCCTCCTATAATTTCTTTAATTCTGGAAGCACCAGGCCAGGGAGCCCTCCATAAGCTATCCTAAAGCCAGCCTAATTCCTAGAACTTTCAAAACTGCATTTCAGCTCCTTTAAAAGTAAAAGTCCTTTCCCCCTCTAACAGGAAAGTTTAGGTAACAAATCTCCAGCAGCGCAAGCTTCCTGAAGCCTAAGTCAGAATTTTCAAAAGCAACAACAATATTAATAAGAAGAATTAAAGCTTGCATCAAAGGGAGAAAGGGACACCCCAGCTCAAGTTTTAAAGGGGATATAATCCAGCAGCCTTAGAGGAGAGTGGGGTGGGGGGGGTCAGTGAGGCCAGGATGAGCAAGGAAGGGGGTGGGGAACCCAACCTCTAACTAACAATTTCTCCAGCATAAAAATGAAACATCAAATTCGTTAGCCCAGGGCCTTCATTTTTCCCCTTCCACATTATAACTAGTTATTGAACTCGCTGGAAGATCTAAAGGCCATTTGCGAAGAGACAAATTTCAATGGAGTTTCCCCATCAATAACCCCATGGCAGTGACCTATTGGAACAAGTCAAACACCCGAGGTGAAATGCAGGTCACTCTGTCTAACCAATATTAAAATGCGGCCACTTTTTAAAAAGCCACTTTAAACGAGATTTGAGGAAAATTGAATTCCAAGGGAGGCCAGGCAAGGAGGGGGAAATCCATGAGAGGACCTTGCCTATGGTCTCTCAACAAACAAGAGAAATTCATCTTTAATATTTTAAAGGGGGGCAAATTAACATTCCATGATTGCTTTTCTTTCTTTCCTTTTTTTTTTTTTACTATAGGCAATTCCAGGAGGGAAAAAAAAAAAGGTTTAGTATTTTCTGGTGACATGTCCGGGTTATTAAAATCATTTTAGACCAATTCATTACTTTTACTGACAAGAGATTTAAGAAAAAATCAATTAAGCATTTGCATATTCTTTTGCATACATTACCTCTGCCTGCTGGCATTAGAAAGGGACAAAAACACCCATCTATACGTACACGCACCGCAAAAGATGAGATAGAAGCCTTGCTTTAGTTTGGGGTTTTCAAGTTGCTTGGAGAAAAAATAAAAATGAAATGAATTACTTGATTGCATACCATCTGAAAGTCCAAAGGAAGAGGAAAGAGATGTGTTGTGATTTTTAATCTCTAAAACAACAACAAAACCACACACACACACACACACACACACCCCCACAGTCCTGTACTTCTGAGAGTAGGAGAGGGAATGACCCTCATTTTCCTTCTCTTTGCCCTCCAAATCCTGAGTGGGCTCTCCCATTTATTTTTCTCCCTAGGAAAATCTAGGGAGTGTGAGAGGTGAGATTTTAATGCAGCACAGAATGTGTGGAGCCGCCGCCGAGGTCCCTCAGCCTGCTGCTGGTTACTGGGGAGGGGAGGAATATGGGTTATCCAACGGTCAGTATGGTAATCCGGGCACAATAAGGCCTCGCACACAATGGACACATATTTTTCTTCAGTGGTGTCAGAAGGGAAGCGCTTTGTACTGAAACATGTTTCCGAAAGAGAAACCAGATCGAGATTTAGAAAGGAGATGGGGAGGGGGCATTCAGAGAGTGTTTGGAAGCTGGCAAAAGGTGGTCAGAAAAAATAAAAAAGAAATAAAATTGGGGCAGAGAGAGGTGGACGGCAGAGCAGGGGTGGGGGTGGAGACCCTCGGGCTGGCAAGGCAGGGACAGGAGGAGGGCAAAGCACAAAAGGAGACAGGACCAGATACAAGGGCTCAGATACACAGGCAGGAACGGCTTCAGTACCCCCCCCCATAAAGCCAATGCTAAGTGCACGAGCTCTCCAGAGGGGTTTCATTTCTGTGGTTGTAATAATATCCAGGTGAAGATGTTTGCATGTATGTGTATGGTGGAGTCTCGGCTGGCTTGCTGTTTTCCCTTGTGATAGGCGACTTTCTTGCTATTAAGCTATAGGCACCCAGAAAGAGTTTCATGGCGAATGCTGTAGATGAGTGTGGGCAAATTTGGGGGAGTCTCCCAGATTTCACTTTCTGGAGGTGCATGTTGAATTAGCCGTGCAAATGTGGAATGAGATCCCCACATATTTCTGGCTGCATAAGGAGGCATCTAATGTATGAATAAGTGTCAGTAGTATGTATGCATATATGTGTTTTAGCAATAATAACCAAGACAGACTTGACATTCAGCTGGAGGCAGCTGAACTCTCTGTATCTACTTGTACATACTGGCCCAAGGTGGGTTTTCTGCTCCCGCTCCTTTGACCCACCTGCAGACGCTCAGAATCCTGGGGAGTAGAGGTGTGGGACGGGCAATGCCTTGGGAAGAACTCCCTAAGAATCTTGAGAAGGTGAAGAGATGGAAGAAAAGAGGCTTGTGGCGGGGGCAGGGCTGGTAGAAGGTGAATCTAGAGGAGCCAGGCCAAGACCTCACCTTTCCAAGGTGGGGAAGAGAATATTCCGGGCCAGGACTGGGTGGGGCAATGCTATCCGGGTGCTGGCCTGAAAGGGAGGTTGGGGGTGGGGCCGGAAGGCTTCCTCCTCCTTCAGCGACCCTCCCCCACCCTACCTGAGCTCCCTGGAGCTTTGACTCTCCCTGTGGGGCAGTCTGGGGCTGCGGTTCAGACTCTATGTAGGCAGCATTCAGCACTGGTTTCCCTTTGCCCTCTTCCAGCAACTTATAATGAACCCGCCCTACCCCCAATAATGACGACAAACAAAACCCTCCCGGACTCCGCACCACTGTCCCCCAAGCAGCAGCCTTCTCCCCCTCACAGTCTCGCGGTCCCCTTCCAGCCAAACTGGCCAGTCCTCTCCTGCAGACGGTCCCAGACAGGACTGGGCAGAGGTTCTCAACCCACTTGGGAAATGTGGGAACTCCTCGAAGAGATGGTGGACCTTCAGGGAATTCCTGTTTCCTCACCCACCTGGTGGGAGGGGGGCAGAGCACTGTCCTCTCCGGGAGAGGGGATCCAGGGGCCCCCAAGCACTGGTGAGCCTGGGGTGAGGGGGGACTTGGCATGCCATTGGAGGATGGAAGGTGGCCAGCGGGCCCAGGCGGTTCTCATTCCTGCCCTTAGGGTGAGCCCTAATTTGGAAGTGGGGACCCCCCTCTCCGGCATCCCTAAGGCAGTGAGAGATAGGTGGGGAATCTCCTGCCTTTGGTCTCCCTCTCACGAGAGAGCTTTATTTTTTTTTTTCTCCCTTTCCCCTCCTCATTCCCTTAATTGCAGATGTTCTAATTAAACCCTCAAATAGTTGTTATGCCGTTTTAAAAGGTACTTATTCAAGTGTCAACCAGGCTGGGCTGGGAGGAGGCAGCGTAGGGCGGCGAATTAAAGGTAGATTGACTAATCACGGTGGCGATCATAATAATAAAATCAGAGGGAAAAAAATCACATTACGACTTTTCGTGGAAAGGAGGGAGCAGGCAGCCAGCGGCCGCCAGCCCTGCGCCGCCGCCGACACAAAGAGTGCGGGCGATTCCGCGAGACTGATTTATGACGTTTTACAGCCCTATAAAAGCTGGAGCGACGAGGCAAGCGCTCCTACCACCGCTGGCAGATTTAGTCTAATAAATAAAACATAAACAGTTAACTTTATGTGTCACTTTTATTGTTATCAAGTAAAATATAGCCGAGCCCCGGCAAGCTATGATTTTAAACTATAATTGTTATCAAGTACAACAAGGGGACCCAGCTCCCTCCCTGGGCTCTCCCTTCTGCCACCCCCCAACTCTGAGTTATGGGATCAGCTAATTGGAATTGGTGGCACGGCGTGGCCACCCCTGGCTGGGGGGGGGGGAGGCGTCGGAAAAAAGCTGCTGTTGCTTACCCCCTCCCTCCTCCATGGCGCTGCCACCCCCGCCATCGGGGTGTTCCTGTGGGTGGGCAGCAGAGCTGGGGGAGCGTGGAGGAATGGACTGGAGGCCCCCAAGGCCTGCCCGGCCTCCCCAGCTTGGTGAGCTCACCCCTCAGCTTTTGGAAGGCAGCCTGGAGCTGGCCCTTGGGAGTGTGTGTTTACATGTAAACACATGTGTTACATGGATACGATCCCTGGCCGGAAGCAGGCTCTACCCACACAGGCCTCCCTCTCAGTTAGGTCGGCCCACTGTGGGGACGAAGAAAGAAGAGCTCCCAGGGCCTTGGCTGGGCACTTTCACGGCACGGACTCCTGGCAGATCCCTCTCCTCCTCGACCCAGGTCCTTAGGAACCAGTGCTGGAGGCAGTTGGAAGAAAGCAGCAGGCCAGACGGAAAGAGCGGAAAGAGAGTGGAAAGAGCCGCCAGCCAGCGGTGGAAGAAATCCTCTGCTCTGGGGCTGGGGCAGGGAGGGTCAGTGGGTACTAGGGGAGGAGGGCAAGGCTTCTGAACTCTGCTTTTGCCAACCACTTCCTGTCTCTCTTCAGCGGGGGCTCAACCCCCCAGACCTCCAGAAATGACGTCAGAATCATTTGCATCCCGCAGCCTCTACCTGCCCGGTCCAGCTGGGACCCTGCCTCGCCGGCCCCATGGCCAGAGGGTTGGGTGAGTGTGTATGGGGAAGGGGGGCTGGACTCTGGTATCCTTGGATGGGGGACACCCCAGGCTCTCCAGCCTCCTGGGCCCAGCCTGGGCCCCTCCCCATCCAACCTCCACTCCAGTCCTCCTCGTTCAACTTCCTCTTCCTGCAAAAGAGGGGCGCTGCCCGGTGACCTACACAGACTGAGACAGGATCGCCATGAATGGAGGAGACCTCTGGAAAAGCTCAGGAGCCGAGGCCCAGGGGGCCCACCGGAGGCCCAAGGGGAGACCCCGGGAGGGGGCTGAATCACCGCCTCCCGACGGCCCCCCAGTGCCCGGGCTTTGGAAGGGAGCTGGGGGCTTCCCATCTCCTTTTGCAGGGGAGGGTTGTCAGTCGGCGGAGTGCGCACTGGGGGCACCTCAGCCCCCGCCAGCTAACCCCACATCACCACCACCACCACCCCCAGCACCACCACCACCACCACCACCACACACACAAAAAAATTGGATACATTTTGAATAAAGCGATTCGGTTCCTTATCCGGGGACTGGGTTGCTCCGTGTGATTGGCCGGCGGAGTCACATGGTGAAAGTAACTTTACAGGGTCGCTAGCTAGTAGGAGGGCTTTATGGAGCAGAAAAACGACAAAGCGAGAAAAATTATTTTCCACTCCAGAAATTAATGATCATGAGCTCGTATTTGATGGACTCTAACTACATCGATCCGAAATTTCCTCCATGCGAAGAATATTCGCAAAATAGCTACATCCCTGAACACAGTCCGGAATATTACGGCCGGACCAGGGAATCGGGATTCCAGCATCACCACCAGGAGCTGTACCCACCACCGCCTCCGCGCCCTAGCTACCCCGAGCGCCAGTATAGCTGCACCAGCCTCCAGGGGCCGGGCAATTCGCGAGGCCACGGGCCGGCCCANCAGCCAGCCCCTGACCATCCCTCCAGCGCCGCCAGCAAGCAACCCATAGTCTACCCATGGATGAAAAAAATCCACGTTAGCACGGGTAGGCAACTTTGCTTTTTGCTCTCCCCCTCCCTCCCCTCTTCCCCAGCGCTCCCCACCCTCCCCGGCCCCCTCTGGCCCCCGTCCTCCTTTCTCTCCTTCCCCCTCTCTCTCCAGGAGCGACTCTGGGTTAGCACAATTGAACTGGATTTACGAGCGAGAATGGGTAATTACATCCCCCATAAATTTTATGGCTTAGCTACTCTGGGCAGTCCGAGCCATGTGCTACGATCTGTTATGTATGTGTGAAAACTATGCTCGCTTTCTAAGGGCGCATAAATAATTCAGTGTCGTTACAATGAGGATTCCCCTCTTATTACACTACAAAGTCTCCCGCTTCCTTCAACTTCTTTATAACCCATTTAGCTTGATGACTTTATTTCCACCACCCCCTCCTCCTGTTCCACGGAGCTGAGGATGGGGTGAGGGTGGGGGGCGGGAGCCTGCTGCCTCTGAACCCCACTATTTGCTTTTCCCCTCCTCCTCCCCCCCAGTGAACCCCAATTATAACGGAGGGGAACCCAAGCGCTCGAGGACAGCCTACACCCGGCAGCAAGTCCTGGAATTAGAGAAAGAGTTTCATTACAATCGCTACCTGACCCGAAGGAGAAGGATCGAGATCGCCCACTCGCTGTGCCTCTCTGAGAGGCAGATCAAAATCTGGTTCCAAAACCGGCGCATGAAATGGAAGAAGGACCACCGACTCCCCAACACCAAAGTCAGGTCAGCGCCCCCGGCCGGTGCTGCGCCCAGCACCCTCTCGGCGGCCACCCCGGGCACTTCTGAAGACCACTCCCAGAGCGCCACGCCGCCGGAGCAGCAACGGGCAGAGGACATTACCAGGTTATAAAAAATAAATCACACCCTGCCCCCACCCCCATGCCCCCNATTTATAGAATTTAATATATATATATTTTTGGTTCTTTTCTCTCTTCCTCCCACCTTCTCCCTTGTCAATTCCAAACTGACGAAACAGATAAACAAGCCCTCTGTCCTTCTCTCCCTTCCACTGTTAAGGACCCTTGTAAGCATGTGATATTATCTTAGCATGGTACCTGCTGGGTTTTTTGTTGTTTTTTTTTTTAAGGCCAATTTGGGGGGTTATTTATTTTTTAAGGAAGAAAGCTGCAAAAATTATATATTGCAAGGTGCGATGGTCTGGTTTGGGTGAATTTCAGGGGAAATGAGGAAAAGAAAAAAGGCAAGAGAGATTTTTAAGCCAATTCGCCTCCTTCTCCTCCTCCTCCTTCCCCCCTCTTTCCTTAGGCCTTTTGCATTGAAAATGCACCAGGGGAGGTTAGTGAGGGGGAAGTCATTTTAAGGAGAACAAAGCTATGAAGTTCTTTTGTATTATTGTTGGGGGGGGCTGGGAGGAGAGGGGTAAGACAGCAGACAAAGCTAAATGCATCTGAAGAGCCTCTCAGAGCTGTTCAGTTTGAGGAGCCAAAAGAAAATAAAAATGAACTTTCAGTTCAGAGAGGCAGTCTATAGGTAGGAACCCCCCCTCCCACCATCGTGGTTATTGTGTTTTTGGACTGAATTTACTTGATTATTGTAAAACTTGCAATAAAGAATTTTAGTGTCGATGTGAAATGCCCCGTGATCAATAATAAACCAGTGGATGTGAATTAGTTTTACGTCAATGTCTGATGGTTTCTTTTTATCCCCCTCCTCCTTCTGGCCTGGTAACGTCCCACCTTCCCTATAGTTGCCTAAGTTTACTCTAAGCAAACACACACACATCTTAACTCACAACTCGGTTTCCAATGTCCTTAGAAAGCACCAGCAAGGGGGCTGGGGCAGGGGATCCTCAGAAGAGGGGATATGGGGGGCTGATCTCTCCTGTCCCTTCCCTGAGTCTGCAGAGGCCAGACTCTTCTGGGGGTACTTAAGAGTGGAGCTGGGGGGGTCTCACTTCTCTATAGTTAGGCGTGGTGTCTTCTTTTTTTGTGGCTCTCCCTCTCCCCTCTCCTCTTTTCTCTCTGCTGAGTAGGCCTGCCTGATTTGCAGACAAGAAGGCAGGTTTAGGGAGTAGGGACGGAGAAGAGTTTTCATCTTTTAGGACTCTTTGGGGATGAGGGGTTAAGGAGGATGCCCCCTCAGCATGCGTGTGCTTCTCAAAAGAAGGAAGATTTTGAGCTGGTGCTTCTGTAGCAGCCAAAGGAACTGTCAGGGTGGATTCTCTGTTTGTTTAGACTTGGAAAGCAGGGTGAAGTGGAGGCCAGAGGCCTAGGAGGCCCCCTTGCATGGGTAGGCCTCAAAGCCTGATGCCTGGAGATAATGAAGAACTTTTATTTTTCTCCATAACTTTTATCACGGACCTCCAGGTATTGAGAAAAGACACAGGGAGAGGCAGGGACCACCCCTTTTCCTGTAACCTCCCAGGTCCTGGCAGGGCTTGAAGTTAACTGCAGCAAGACTCTCCCGCTGTTAAAAAAAATTTTTTCCCCAATGGTTTCCCTGAGGTTAAAAAAGAGAAACAAACAAACAAATAACAACAACAACAACTGGTCCGGATTACCCGAATAATTCATTTAAACCAAAGGCTCCCAAATAATCCTAATCTTGAAGACCAGGCCCTAAAGCAAGGCCTGCTCCAATTTTTGCTGGTTTGTTGGGAGAAGGGGGGGTGGTTGTTGGTGAGCTTCTCAGATAATGTATCCAAATTTCCGAAGAGAGGGCTCCCAGAAGTAGAAGAGAGAGGGAAAGGAGATCTGGGATTTGTAGAGACGCCAGGGGACACCTCTATCCTCTCTCCCCAAATGTTGGGGTGAAAGGTGACAATGGGACCAGTTGTGAAAATCTGTTGTTCGGTGTGCTGTGGATTTATTTCCTCTTGAACCACTTGCTGGCTGGTACTTGGAGTGGAGTGCGTGTGCGTTGCGTGTGTGTGTGTGTGTGTGTGTGTTGGGGGGAATCACTTGGTCCGGGAGGTCTACTTTCTCCTCCCTCAATGGTGCCCTGGAGACAGCAAAACATGCTGCCTACAGTGTGAGGAAACGAGGCCAACAATTATCTGGAGTTATTTTATGTGATCAAGTGAATTAGGAGCCAAATCTGACTGTAGCTCCTATCATCTTGAGGCAATTGACTTTGGGGCAGGAAAAGGGGGTCTCACTGTGCTGGGGAAAAGGGAAAGCAGGTGTGTGCGGGGGGGGGGGGGGGGGACTTGGGTGTCTTTTCAACCCTGTAAGGAAGTTTAAGTGGAAGGGGGAGGCGGAGAGAAAGAAAAGGAACTTAAGATCCACAGTCTTTCCTAACTTTGCTTCTTTGGTTTTAGAGGAATTTAATCCCCTCTCTTCCCAAAAGTGGAAGAGGTGAAAGCAAGGAGGAGAAAAACTCCTACCTTTTATTTCTTAAGCTTCTTCCTGAACTTGCGGAAGGGACACTGTCTGGCTCGGGAAGGCATCCGGAAAGCATCCGGAAAGGATTGGGAGTGTTCTTTTATTTCCCCTTCTTTAGGGGCTTCTCCCTCCTCTCACACATGCTGTACACATAGTTGTTCTCTGTCCCTCTCGGTCTGAAAAGGGGAAACATTAGAAATCCGTAATTCTTGACCAGTGACACAAACCGAAACCCCCTTACATCTCTGAGTTTTTGAAGATTTTGGCCTCTGGCCTTCCCTCCAGTGGGCTCCATTCTCTCTTCTTTCCCCAAAGCTCTCCTTTCCTTGGACCTGAACGCCCAGAATGGGATCAGGGTGCCGAAGAGGGATGGGGAGGGGGGTGGTGAGGGCCATGGAGGGCTGACCCCTGGGCCGGCGCCCCTAGCTCCAGCGGTCTGGGTCCCTGCTGATGCTCCACTCAGAGCTGCTCCAGCCTCACTGGGAAGCCGAGGGCTGGAGCTTTTATTGAAGTTGGGTTGAGCAGAGGGGAAAGGCTGNCCACCCCCATCTCCGACCCTCCCAAACCAGCCCTCGCTCAGCCCCTGATCTCCAGATTAGGATGCCACTGCTTTTGTAGGGCTGGAGATTTCTTGCCCAGAGTAATGGGAGAGGCAAGGCGCATGAATGGCTGCCAGCGCATTGTAGCTCTCTCTCCAATGGCTAAGTTAAAAGAAGACGGGGTGGAAGCGGCAGCGCCAATCTTCCAAGGTCCTTCTCTCCAAGCACCAGGAGATCCCCACAGGTCCAAAATCCCCTTGACATGTAAGTAGTTAGCACTCGATCTGCTCAGGGCAAGGAGTACAGCACTTTCCACTCTCTCTGTTTGCCATTCAGTTTTTAGCTCAACTCCCGATCTTGGGGAGTGAAGGCGGGAAATCCAAGCCTGAATGGAGCGCTTCCGCTTGGGGAAAGTGGAGTTTCCTTGCCGAGTCGCGTACCTAGGGAGTGAAGAAACTTCGTTCCAAAAGGAGAAGGTGGGGAGGGAAAGTGAGCCTGGGGTGGGGGAAGGACTGGGGAACTTTACTGCTCCGAGGGCCTCTCTGCTGCTGCTTGCATGAAGTTTCCTACAAAGTTTTCTCTGCAATCTGTGCATCAGCTTCTTTTTTTTTCTTCCATGTGTGGACTTAGCGGATTGCAGTGCAGAGCCGCCTTCTGCTGTGAGATGGATGTGTATGTGTGTGTGTTTGGAGGAGTGGTAGGGAAGATAAAACAAGGGGTTCTCAGAGCTTGGGGACCAGGGTACTCTCTTCTAGGCACCATTTGTCTGCTTGTCCAAATGATTAGGGGAGACGGACTCCGAAGGGAGCCCTTGAGATGGAGGGTGCTCTCATGGGAGGAGCAGTGTGCGGGTGCAATTCCACCATCTTTTCCTCTGCTTTTTGCCCAGTCCTGGGGGAGTACGGTATTGCCCTCACAAAGCTACTCCTCGTGGTTTTCCACAGCTTCTATCTGGTACCCCAGCTTCAAAGAGCTAATTCTAAGAGACCCTTTCCAGGCTTGGAGAAAGAGACAGAGGATTCCCCCAACATCAGTGGCCACCAGAGCAGAGGGGATATTTATTACCTCTCTGGATATCATTATCTAAGAATACAATTTTATGAACTTCCTAATCTGTTAGCTTGATTTATCTGATGGGCAGAAGCCCAAAATAAACATTTGGGGGATCTGGTAGAAAAAAAAAAAGAGTCTTTGCCTCTGACCAATCTTTCTGATAGAACTGATCACTCCCTACCAACTTGGCCTGCTTCTGCTGCACCCCACATAGCTAGCCCCATTTTAATTTTTCTCTGCAGAGCCTGGCTGTTTGGGATATCGGAGTTTTAGCTGCCTCTTGGGCATTAAAAATGGTAGGGCATGCTGTGTGAACCAGAGACCTGAAGGGGTCCCCTAAGCCACCTTAAAATCTGTGTAGCTCCAGGAGCTCAGATCCCTTTTGGATTTGATAGCAGGGAGAAACCAAGGTCTGCTCATCTGCCGTCTAGGTCAAGGAGCCCCTTCTCAGACCTGGCTCTGTCTCCACTCCTCAAGATTTGTCTTCTCTCTGGCATCAGCTCTGTAGTTGTTTTTTTTTTTTTTAAGGGTCCATCCAGAAACGGAGCCTAGATCCATGCAAACAGGGTCAAGGGCCTCTGCAGGTCCATCTTCCTGCCTCCCGGTTCCTGCAGACCCAGCTAGCTGATAAATTGGGAAGCAGGGAAGACAAGGATGGGTAGGGAAGGTCTCCCATGTCAGGGTGAATAGGGTTACAGAGTCTAATAAATGGAAAGAACTATTTAAAATTTCCAGTCCCCATCAGCAATTGCCAGATTTCCTAAAATGTAGGGTTCTCGAGGGTCTGTTCTGCCAGCCGTGATGGGTATGGGTCAAACCCAAAGAAGTGTCACCTCTGCTCATTCCTCCTTTCTGACCCTCTCTTCCCACTTCCAGAATCAAAGAGGGCAGTATATTTGAACTTCCGGGGGAGAAGCCTTAACACGGAGGAGCGAGCGGGAGGCACTGCCAAACAGTCCGACCCTCGGTCCCCGCTGCCTGCCTCTGGCCTCCCAGGCAGCCTGTGCGAGAGAGTGGGGCACAGAGAGCGGCTGCCGCCACCGGGGGTCCCAGCTCCCTTCTGCAGGGACCGGGGTCCTGAGGATGGCGAAACGGGGCCGGCCCGGGCAAAGGTGAGGTGCGAGTGGCCCGCAGCGGCCCGGCGCCCCCTCCGGGTTCCACTCCACGGCCGCCCCGGGCGCCGTGTCGCCTTCGGCTGGGTCATGACCCCGGGCTCGGACTGTGGACAATAGGGCTCTGGGCAGGGGCCTCGGGCTGCCTGGCCGGCGGAGCGGGTTCACTGCGCGGTGAACTCCGCTCCACCTCCAGGGTCTCGCCCTTTAAGAGCCCAGGCTCCCCCTTTTCTCCCCTCATTTGGCCTTCATTTTTTTTTTTTTTTTGGTGGAAAATTGAGCACACTCTCAATTGCTCCTCGACCCACCGACCAATACCCCACAGTTACCACCACCGAATAAGCTTTCATTTTCTCTAGAAATGAATGCATACTTTTCTCCCAGTAACAAGGGTGGGGAAGTGGGACCCTCTCAAGATTTTTGGTGGATGCGTAGAGAGAAGGATCCCAGGTCGTCAAACCAGCAAATGGTCTCCTCCATCACAGCAATTCCAGGCCATGAATGGGTCCTCCCCGCACCTCCACCCCAACCCACAGGAAGAATTGCTTCCCTCTTCCGCTGGCCTTTGTCTCTGGGCGCCAGATTAGGATTAGGGCTCTTATAAAAGGGGGAACTCGCTCTTAAATCTGACGGGGAAGGGACAGAGCTGGGTGATCCACGGAGGGGGTGTGTGTGGGTGCAAAGGGAGTAACTTGGGAGATATCCCCCAACCGGCTTTATCCCCCCTCCCTGACCTCTCCCCATCTCTTTGATTGTCTGGCTCTTGTTTGTGTCTCTGTCCCTTTGGTCAGTTGCACGGTGTTTGTAACTTGGCGCGTGTGGAGTCCTTCCTCTCAGCTAGAATAGACCTTGAAAAATATGGTTGCAGAATAGCGGTTGGGTCTAGCTGGAGGCAAAAAAGGAAGGCAGTTTGGTGAGAGGAGAAAATGGGGGAGGTATGGAATATTCCCCATGTGCATTCGCTCCTGTCTTTCCCCAGCTTCCCACCTCAAGCCCTGTCTTGCCTGAGCAAGCTCAAAGGTCAGATGGAGAGATGCCCTCCCTCCCACTCGGAAACCTTTCTTCTTGGACTCTGTCTCTCTGCCGATTTTGACCCATTTTGCAACGTGACTGCCTGCAGCCCTGCTTGTTGTTGCTCCGCTGTTTCAAGGGCTCCGCCTGGCATCTCTACTGCTTTCTGTGCTCCGGGTGTCCTCACAGCCCTGCTCCTCTGCCCCTCGCATCGTGCAGCAGTCAGCCCCAGGGCTCTTCGTAGAACTCCCTTCCAACTGAGAAAGCAGAGAAGAGGTACCAAAAGGTGGGTGGGGGGAGGGGGAGGGCCGCAATCTGGAGGGACAGCTGAGGTTCAAAGGTTCCTGGCCGAGCCTCCAGTCCAGGCCACCTCAGGGGCCGATCTGACCGCTCCAGAGCCAGCAGCAAATAGAGCGAGGTTTTACAGCCTGGGCAGATGTCAGCCTAGCCAGCTCACTCGGATTCCCCTTTATCTCCTTCACCAAAGAGGCTCCAATCCCCACTATATCTTTGTTCTCTTTTCTTTCCCCCCACCTCCCCCTCCTCTTCCTCCGTTTGATCCTGCCTTTCCCCCTCAAATTATTTCTTTAGATCTGGAAGCATCTGTTCCTGCCTGCCCTTCCCCCCAACACCCTCCTTTCCTCCTTTTCCTCCTCCCTCCACTTTTGGGAGTCAAAGAAGCCCCCAAATGGAGGCCTCTGGCTTCTAGCTGGCTCTGCTACCCCAGGGCCCAGAGACCCGTGAGGCCAAACCTTGAGAAGCTTCCCCCACCCCCAGTCACTTGCATCTCACCCTCCCAGCTGGAGAGGGCCCTGGAATGGCGTAGTCTGAGTCCTTCCCCCAGGGACCAGGCTCCTCTCTCGCTGGGACAGCTATCCATTAAATGCAGGTAAAAGCAAGGTGTCTGAAGTCGAAGAGTTTGGTGCAGGTTTTTAAAATAATTGCCCCAGTTCTCCAGGGGCTGTTTTGGGCTCCAGAGTTTGAACGTATCTTGATATCCTGACCACAGAGGGGAGGTGGCCTTTTCTAAACCTCTCTGCCTGGTCATTCTTTGTCATCCTCTTCTGTCCCTTCTTTTGATGGCAGACTCATTTTCTGAGCCATTAGAATGCCCCTCAAGAGCTCCCAGAATTCCATAGCCCAAACTGAGGAGACCAAGATGGGGTCCACCCTGTGCACCTCTTTTCTCTGTCTTCCAAAAAAGAAAAATCGAAGAGAAAAAATGACTCCCTTACATCCTCCACCACTCATATGCAGGACTATTTGGTCTCTTATGGAGAGCATGGTAAACCCAGTCAGGGTAAACAATAGACTGTCTTTTCCTCTCTTTGTCAATCCAGTTGGGTCTCAGTCCAGATAATTCAGGCCAAGACTCTTGAACTCTGCCTGGGAGACCTGTCTTTAGCAAGAAGCCACTTTGTATCCCAGAGCGCCCGACTGGAATAATCCCAAGGTCCTTGCCCTAGCGCACACAGTCGAAAGCCGGTAGAAGAGCATAAGTCCCCTCCCCTTCCTTCCCTCCAGCTCCATCCTGAGATGTAGCCCTGCCTGGCATCCTGCTCCCTCCTCTGTCCTTGAAGACCAGTGGTTGGCCAAGAGCCCCAGATTCATGCTCCCCATGGCTTGCCACTCAGTTTCCATGGCAATGAGAGGCAACTGAACTATTCCCCCCTGTCCCTCAACTGGTTGGATAGACCTATACCAGCCAGGGTGTACTCTGGGGGAACTTGACCCAAGCAAGATACAGGAGGTGGGAGTGTGTATTTTGTTATGGAATTTTTGCTAATTAGGATGGAAGAGGAAAGCCTGGGAAGCGAGTCCCTCCCTCCAGCCTGTCATTTCACACCGTCCTTTCTCTCTGCACACGTGAGACACACCCTCAAAACACGCCTGACAGATTCATGCTAGGACCTCAACACATTCGTTTCTTCTGTTCCTGCACGCGTGCGTAGGTGACTTTGTGGAAGGTGTGTGTGTGTGTGTGCGCGCGTGTGTGTAAAGGTGATTCGTGACAGACAATGACATCCCACCTAGAGCGCCTGTGAAGGAGATTCTTTGACTTATCCCTGGTAACAGAGGCTTTTGCTGTCCCCTCTTCCCCACACACTGCTCAGATAGGCTTGCTCCTTTACTGAAGACCGTGTGGCCTGAGGTCTCACCCTTGATCCTGCAACATGGCTCCTTAGGCCTGGGGTGGAGTCAGAGGTCTTAGGACATCTGGTTTCTCACTAAATACCTTCCCTTCTTCAAAGTTAAATCAAAACCACAAACATTTATCTCACCCTCCAGGCTGCACTACTCTGCCCATAGGCAGGACCTAGGAGACCACCGCCACACAGACAGCTGCAACTGCAGAATAGCTCTCTCCTGGGGTTGCTAACTGCCTCACGGCGGCGTTGGGGGAGTAAGTGGGTTAATGTATGAAAAGCACTTCGATGAGTGCCTGGTATATAGTGAGCTTTCAATAAGTGCTATTCTCCTCCTCTTCCTCCTCCTTCCTATGATTATGATTATTATTATTAACAGTGATAACAAGCATTTTCTTAAGTGCTTACCATAGAGCCGGCACTGTGCTAAATGTGTTACCTCACTCGAGCCTCACAACAACACCGTAAGGAGGCTGTTGTATTCCCGGTCTATACAGGAGGAAGCTGAGGGAGGCCCGGGAGGCTATCTGGGTCAGACTTGCTGGACTTCTGGAGTGGGTGCTCTGAACTCGTCCAATTCCTTGCTCGTGATGGGCAGGGGCACCGGCCGTCAGGGTGGCATGAGTTTGGCAGGGAGCACTGGTGAAGGGCAACGCCAGCCCGAGCACAGCCAGGGCCTACAGGAAACTGGCTTTTGCCACTCGGCTTGTTTTGGCAGGTTCTTGTCTTAACGACAGGCCCTAACCCAGTGGTTCTCAGAGTTTTTGGCCCTTACACTCTTGCACTCTTTATACTCTTAAAAATTATTAAAATCTCAAGGAGATTTTATTTTATTTTAATTTTTTTAATGTTTATCCAGCTTTGAGAGACAGAGCATGAGCGGGGGAGGGGCAGAGAGAAAGGAGACATAGCATCCGAAGAAGGCTCCAGGCTCTGAGCTGCCAGCACAGAGCCTGATGTGGGGCTTGAACCCATGAACCGCGAGATCATGCATGACCTGAGGCGAAGTCAGGCGCTTAACTGACTGAGCCACCCAGGCACCCCTAGGCAAATCTCTTTAATGTCTGCCTGAATAGACAAATGGATTCTCACGCCTGTGTCCGCATTCAATTTGCTGCAATACATTGTTTTGGCTGAAGTATATGAAGTACATAGGCTCACACAGATAGGTAGTTGAAAGATGAAGGACCTCTCTCAGAGCTCCTGAAAGGGGCTTCAAGAGCCCCCAGGGATCCTTGGACCACATTTTAAGAAACACTGATCTAACTGACTGAGCTAACCAGCGGAAGCCACTTCGTAACACTTGTACTGGACACCATTTCAGCTTAGTCGTGGCGCTTCTGACTCTAAAACCTATCATCATTTCACTATCCCATGTTATCTCAGGAATGTGTTATCTTAGGCAATTGATTCCATTTTTCTATCCCATAGATTAGATGAACAGATATACATGCATACACACATACATGCTATGTATGTCATAGATACATATTCATCATTTTTAGTATGAAAATGTCAGGCAAAATATGAACTTATAGACAAACAATTGCCTTCTTGTGTTTGGCATTGTTTGAGACGGACAGCTTAGCTACAATATATCAGTCTTGTGTTTCAAGAGGAGAAACTAAGCCTCAGAGAATGAGGTGACTTGCTGAAGACCTGTGCTCTGCAAGAGGTGGAGAGTAGACTAGAACTCCTAGACCTGCACTTACCTACTCAGAACTCCCCTCTCTAGAGAAAGGGCTATATAACGGGTGTACGAAAGGCGGATGTGTGCCATACACAAACTCTTTGTGCAAGCATATGTGACGGTTGTATTTATCTGAACATACCTGTGTACGAGAGGAGAGAACTATCTCGTGCCTGCGTGCAGAGTTGCAGTTTTGTCAAGAGGTGGAAGGCACCAGTCTGACAATGTTTTTTCTTCCTCACCGAACTCTCCATGTGTCTCTGGTCCTGGGCTGGATCCGTCCGTTGTTGGGAACGTTTTGTTCTTCCAGGTCCCCCGTTGGAACATTCTCACTGGGGGTATATGAATTGCTCAGATCTTCACAGGAGCACATAGAACAGATGTAACAGTCTGATCCCCTTCTTCCCCTCCCCCCACCCCGAACACCAGTTCTAACGCATCTTTTCAAAATAAGTGATCTACAAGCGTACAGCCATGGAAAGCATAGCCATGTGAACAGCGGTGTGTATATGTCTCTGAAGATGCAGATACGGAGCCCTTGGGCGTCTGTATGCTTGTCTGGGTCAGCCTCGTGCAAATGTGTAAGCAAGTGGAGTTTTAGTTGTTTCATTAACATGCTAGGTATTTTATTCGCAAATTCTGTATTTCATGGCGGCATGAGGGTCACGTTTATGCAGGATCTAATGAGAAGAACCTTGGGTAAGAAGTCAGGCTGCCTGAATTCCAGTCAGACCTTGCTGCTCCCGGTCGCCTTAGGCAAATCCCTTACCCATCGAGAGCCTTTGCTTCCTCATCCGCATGATTGTGGGGGAACCAAGTATAGTCTCAGCTACATCTCTGGATGGGGAATGTAGTGGGAAAACAGTAGATGCCTGAGTGGACATGATTGTTTTTCTGTTATTGAGAAGTCCAAATACAATAGTACAGAAAGTAATATAAGCAGGCACTCATTTACCCATCACCTTACTTTAACAATGATCAGCCCATGGCCAGTCTAATTTTATCTAGATCGAAACCCACAACACTACCTCATATATTTTGAACAAATCTCAGACATCATGTCATTTCTTCTGTGAACAATTCAATGAATATCTCTAAAAGATAAAGCCTTTTTTAACAACATAACCACAATATCATTCTCATAACCACCTAGACAATTTTTAGTAAAATTAGTTAGCTTTTAAACAGTGGAGAAAGGGCTTTAACAGCTGGCTCCCCTGTGCCTCATGCTCAGAGTTGACGAAGATCAAAGGAAAAGGCAGAATGGCCAGGAAAGGATAAAGTCTCCTCGTTTATTCCCATCGTAAAGTCCCAGTTCACCTTTGGACACTACCCTCCACTCATTAGGTCCAGTAAAAAATGGGATGAGAGGGGACCGTGGAGGTCTAGAACTGGTGGAGGCTGCCAGAAGGGGCCCTGGAAGACATGGCAGACCTCATTTTTGAAGAACATAGTTGTTGAGTCAGAAGGAATCTGAGCAGAGGGCCTGCCTGCCCATCCTCCAGCATCAGATTTCATCCTTGGCTTGCCAAGCACAGACTTCACAATGTCTGAAGTCCCGTGGAGCTACCGATCTCCAGAGATGTGCAGATCTATACATGTAACAGCATCCTCGCTCAGAATCCCAAAAGGAGCTAAGGACAGAGGCACAGGCAAATCCATGCACAGGCCACGTCCAAACACATACCGACCCTCAGAGACAGATGCAAATGTCCAAGTACATATCAGTGGACTTAGCCATGTGGGAAAACGCAGAGACACAAGTCCAAACTCTCAGACATATGTGACTATGCAGGGATACAAAGTCCCGGTACAAAAATACAGAAAGTCAAATACAAGAGCCGGGATGCATGCAAATACACGTTGGGTTGCTTTTACTCAGGACCAGTCAACATGGCCAAGGTCCATTCTAGCGGGCTCCTTCCCTCTCATCCCATCAAACAGGTCACGTATCAGCCAAAGCTACAATCTGTGTCATGTTCATGCAGACACGCCCCTGAGATAGGTCATCCCAAAGTCTTCCCACTGCCCCTGACAGCACAAGTTCTCTATCCCCCAGTCCTCTCTCCTCAAAAGACAAGATGGAGAGTACTGTGTGTCCATATGAATGTATATTTCTTGTCCTAAGAAGCCAGCTCAGTAAGAAGGGGGAAGGACAGTGGCCCTGTGCAGATTTTAAGTCAGCTCAGACTGACAAAGGAACATCGCTTTGCCTGCACCGTGCTACAGGTATTGGTTGGACTGATTTTTCACTGAATTGGTTAACCCAGGTGGGTGTGTTGGCATCTTTTAGACATTACTTGAGAGTGCTTTCTCAGGGCCTGAGTGAGGCTGTGTCCATTGTCATTGTCTGGGCTTGACTCTTTTGAGTGAATTTACCAATCCCTTCAAAGAAAAAATCCATTCAAAATTCATTGACCTGCTCAATGGATCAGATGGTGGTTGACTAGGCTTTGCATGGCCACAGAGTGATTCTGAATCAAAAAGGATGGCCATGAGGCAACTGGGTGGCTCAGTTGGTTAAAGTGTCTGACTTCAACTTGCGTCATAATCTCACAGTTTGTGGGTTTGAGCCCCACATCTGGCTCTGTGCTAATAGTGCAGAGCCTGGAGCCTGCTTTGGATTCTCTCTCTCTCTCTCTCTCTCTCTCTCTCTGCCCCTCTTCTACTTGTGCTCTCTCTCTCTCAAAGAATAAATGAATAAACTTAAGGGGGAAACATGGATAGCCAGAATCCCACAATTTAAAAATAAAATCCATCAATTAAGCAGAGATAAACCAGTGGGGCTATGTGGCACTAGGTTCACCAAAACCAGTCAACTGACTAAAATATCCTCATTTCAACCAATTTTTTTGTGAGATGCAGCAGCAGCCACAGCATCTGAGTCAGGGGACCCAAATACGTTTGCATCAAAAGCTGAATCTATTCTGGCATTTTGGCTGGGGAACGGGTTGTGTACGTAACTGTACAATCTTGGAAATATAACGTGGTGATGCCTTATTTATAAGGGCTGTGGGTGTGACTGGATGACGACATGTATCTGGAACTGCGCCCACTTACAACCAACATCAGCGACGGGAATGCAAACATAGTATAAGCGGGGCTTTCCCTTTATGTGGAATCACAAGATGTTAGGTATCAGGGGGACCTTTGGGCTCATGTGGAAACTGAGGCTTGGAAAGTTTTAAATGTCTGAGATCACCCAGCAAATCAATGGCTGAGACATACTTAGACACTGCATTAGTTTGCTAGCATTGCCAGAATAGTAGCATACGCCAGGTGGCTTAAACAATAGCATTTTATTTGTTTGGTTGGTTTTTTGGAGTTCTTGAGGTTTAGGAGTCCAAGATCACGGTGTTGGCAGGGTTGATTTCTTTCGGGGTCTCTCTCCTTGGCTTGTAGACGGTCTTTTTCACGTGGTCTTGGCTTCCCATGATCTTTCCTCTATGTCTGTGTCCTAATTTCTTCTTAGAAGTGCACCTGAAATACTGGATTGGGATCCACCCATATGACCTCATTTTACCTTAATTACCTCTTTAAAGGCCCTGCCTCCAAACATAGTCACACTCCGTGGTACTGGGGGTTAGGATGCCAACCTATGAATTTGGGGAGGAACATAATTGAGCCTGTAACAGACACAGAGATTCTGGACTCCCAGGCCAGTGCTGCTGTGCCCACATGAGACTGATAAGGGATCTGGTGGATTTTGTTCTTGAATCGGTTCAATTTTGTGTCATTTCTCAAGGATGCGGAAGTTGTGTAGGAGCAACGTGAGATTTACAAATGTTTCACAGGGCCAAGGCCCAATGGGAAACTGAGGGAGCACTGCCTGAGGAATCTAAGATTAGACAGACCACCAAATACTGGGAAAAGTAAGCAGAATCTTTAGACGGGAAGGGACCCTGTGAGGTTCCCTGGACTATATGGGGGAGAGGGGATGAGAATTTACCTGGGGAATTCAGAGATCGAAGTTGTCAGAAGACTCTCCTGACTGGCAAGTTCTTTCTTCTGTAGAATCAGCACTCTTCCTGCTCTTTAAGCTCAACGCCCTTCCCTTGCCGTCTGTCCTCGGGATTGGACAATGAGACAGTTTCTTTCCTTTGAAGCTTTAAGATGGCTCCGACAGCATATTAAGGAAACTTCTCTATTCAGAGCAGCCTCTTTCCTCACATGAGGCTGGTGGGAGGTGGGGGGAGGATCGGAGGCAAAAACGTTGTGTTTACCCATTTGCTCTCTGCCTGAGCCCTTCAGCCCCTCTGCAGGCCCTGGCCAGCTCTGGGGAGTGGGGCAGAAACAAGGGGAACAGAGAGACCCTCTAACCTCACAGAAATCACAGATGGGCTCTAGTGGGATCATGGGGTACGGTGTGGGTATGCCGAAGCCTGTGCCCCAAAGCGGCGGCCCTCGGGCAGGAGGGCTCCATCATTATGGTGGTTGTTGGTGCCTCTGCTCTCTGCCATGGGAAGGAAGCTTGGATCCTGGGGTTTAGGGGGAGCGATGAGAAAAGTATTCAGCTGAAGTGCAAAGAGAGCCTGATGCAGCATGGCTTAGAGATCAAATTACCTGGGTTCTGGTGTCTGCCTGAGCCTCAGTTTCCCTTCCTTCCCAGTGAAGTGGTTCAGTTAGGACATCACTAAGATCCTTCCAGCTCTGAGCAAAAACTAGAGGATGCTGGGGGGCAGGGAAGGAATACTCTTTGTAGAAAATCAAATGATGGACTATGTGTCTCCGTGAACCAAACCAGGCACAGAAAACTCTCCATCTTCATTCCAGAGTTGGTGGGGGGTAGGGGAGAGGGGGTGTGAGCTGTGGTGTCTCCTCATTTGACAACTCAACCTTTTCCACAGGGCCCCTGCAGGCACACCATGGGGAGCTGGGTCCCTTAGGGACCCTGCCCCCCCACCCCCCACCCAGGGGAGTGAGGCAAAGGCAAGATGGGGCAAGACAATGGCAGGGTATCTGCCTGGTGCCAGCCATCAGGTAAAAGCAGAGAAATCAGCCCCCCGTCTGCTTAGTTTCAAATATCAGAATAAGGGATCCAATTTTATAGCTTTCATCTGAAGTTAATGGATAATGAGATGCAGGATCAGCCTTATGCACTGATGCAGTTTAAAGCCCCTGGGAAGTCTCTGTTTCCCCCTCCCCAATTATCTTGCCGCTGAAATGCCGTGAGCTCCACCATTAGAGCGCGCGGTGTTAAGTGTAGTCCTCTGCAGATCACATCTTTTCAAATACAAAAGCACCGCTGGGATAGTTTATCAAACAAGGATAGAACCAGAAAAGCAGCGCTTGGGGCTGGGGGCGGGGGTGGGGGGATGCTCAGGGAGTGAGGGGTTCTGAAGATTAATCTCTAGATACTTCTCCGTTTCACATTGGCTGACCCTGGTGAAAAAGTGAAAAGGTGGCTGCCTGGGGAAGTGGAAAGTCAAGGGGTCCCCTAGAACCCAGAGGCCTCAACTATGGGAAAAGGGTGGACTCCAAGTGGCTAGGGTAGTCATTATGCTGAGAAATCACAGGGGCTGCCAGTAAAACTGAATTCAGAGAGATAAAGATGCTAATAGTGTACATGCATTTGGATTTGCCACTGTAGAAGCCAGTGTACGAGCGGGCCCCCCTCTGTATGTCCATAGGACGGAAAACTATTTTTTTTAATCCGTTTCATTTCCATGATTATCTGCTGTTTATCTAACCCAGGAGGCATGACTTGGAAGTGTTAACACACAGCAGATGGGGAAACCTGGTTCAAACCTGGCTACGTGACCTTGGGCAGGTGACTTAACCTTTCTGAGATTACATTTCCTCATCAAATGTAGTATAAAGCACCTGGCCTATAGTCATCTTCTCTAAATGGAAGCGATTATAATTATGAGTATTGAGGGGGCTTCAAGACACTATCCACAAATTGGAACTACGTCATGGAATGAATGACCACCATGTTCAGAACAAATCAGAAGCTCACATCCTGACAATTTGTGCTGAATGTTCTTTTTAGCTGGATGAATCCAGTTTCTTCCCAACTGAACTTTCTCTCTCAAGATCTGTAATCAGTAATATTACTGTAATATTACTTTATCAGTAATAAAGATGCAGAGAGAGTTCTGGATTCCTCTAAGCAGCCTGGAAACCTTGGATTTGGGGCAAGGCTAGTCTTATCCACAGGGAGGATGGACGGCTGCCTCCATGATAGGGACTTAAACAGAAGCTACCCTCACACAAATGTCTATCATGCCACCTGCCATGGGTCTGAAATCCCATCATTATGGCTATTTCCTTCCATCTGGGTAGTGGCTCCTGGCGGTGCTCCAAAAAGCACGCCGTTTCCCAAGAGAATGTACGTGTCAACACTGGGTGGGGCCTCCTAATCTGGTCATCTGATTGTGACCCAGTAGAGAGTAGACTGGGACTCGGACAAGAGCGTTTTGATAGAACTGGGGATACGAAAGGGCTGACAGCGGAAATTACAGGCAGCAGAAAGGCATGAAGGCTATATAAAGAGGAAAAGACACCAAATGGGCTAGGGGACCCGTCAAAAAGGTCAACTCTGCCGCATATGGCTTACACAGCTAAGAAGTGGATTCAATCCTAACTCTTCCACTTCATCTTTATACTGAGTCTACCGGTTTTTTGCATCCTCTAGTCTAGGCTTGCTTCTTCCCGGGTGTAACTGCGTACTTGGGCAGAGAGGTGGAGGCTGACCTCAGTGTCTGGGTAGTCTGGGCAGCGACACCCCGCATCTCAGGGACGGGCCAAGCAGCTCCATCTGTGACCAAGACTCTCATGACATTGGCTCTAGTTCTCCACTCTGGGCTGGGGCTGGGGAAACGAGCAACAAGAAGTGTGCCCTGCGGATCCCTGGGACTCCAGGCTTTTGATGTGGTCCAAGAGACTACTCAGAGTCTGCCATCCAAAAACATGTGTCTGGTTTGTGTTTTCTGTATAATCTCTGAGAAGATGTGAATTTGTATTTGAAGCAGAAACAAATGAGTATTTTAAAAAGTATAGCCATCATCATGATTATTCGCTCAGGAGAAAATGTGCGTGTGAATATGTATGCATATACAAGCGTATATATGCACATATTCATACATATGAACATATCCCCTTCCCTCCCCTCCCCTGCCTTCCTCTCTGCCTCCCTTCCCTCCTCTCCCCTTCCCTTCCCTTCCCTTTATTCTTTTCTCAATGCCAAAAGAGACCAGTGGGATAGGTGGGCCCGGCATCTCTGAGGTCTGGCCTGAACAGTCTGAAAGCCCCCGGTACGGATGTTACATTTGCAGGACCAGCCATTCTCCTACACTTGACTCAGACGATCTGGTATCATGCAGGCACCCATCCCCTCTCTACCTCAGTCTGCCTCTAAACCCAAAGGAG
This sequence comes from Crocuta crocuta, assembly GCF_008692635.1. Taxonomy (NCBI): domain Eukaryota; kingdom Metazoa; phylum Chordata; class Mammalia; order Carnivora; family Hyaenidae; genus Crocuta; species Crocuta crocuta. The sequence goes on from NW_027528345.1 coordinate 13,881,177, forward strand.
CAATCAGAGAAGTAAGAATCCGGGTCCCCTCACATCATCCAACATTGCTGTGAGTCCCGGGGAACAATATTAAGACCTAGAACTCTCTGGGGCTCAGCCACTCTCCTCCCCAACCTTTCCTCCCTCAAATTATGGGGAAAATTCCCTTAACAAGGATGGGAAGAACTGGGAATGGGAGAGGCGAATTGGAAAGGGGAGACTGTGTTAAACAGGTGTAGACAGGGGAGGGGTTGTGTAAGTGCTCCATCTCGGAGAGGGGCACTCTGTGGATGGGAGGAGGAGGAGGAGGAGGAGGAGCCAGAGGGTGGTAATTAGCTTATTATTGTTTCCCCTGGGTGTTGTGAGAATTCCTTAGGAGACACTTGTAAAAAAGCAGAGGGAAGACAGTAAATACACATCTAATGATATGCTAAATAAATTATTATTGTTATTATTATGACTATTATCATAGCAATTGCAACTTGGCTCCTTGCATCCAAGTTTCCACTAGAGATGGGAATTAGTCCCCTTACAGCCAGGCCTCCATGCTGTCAATATGCCCTCAGGATCCCTCCCCTGCCCCGCTCCCCACTCCCAGAGATGAGTGGAGTAGTAGGGCAGTGTAGACCAGGCTTCAGTTAATAGCCACTCTCCTGGTTTCTGCAGCAGAGCCGATTGGGAGCTCGGCACACACAAGGCCTGGTGCCCACTCTAGTAAAGGAAAGACGGAAGAGAGCTAAGAACTGCCTGCCTCCTACACGGAGGCACTCAGGGAGGGCCAAAGCAGAGGGAGGCAACTGCAGACAGGTCACAAAAAGCAAGGGAGACTCAGTCCCTGAGATCACGGCCGTCAACAACACTGTGGGGGTGCACATTTTGGTGGGGAGAGGGCGGATTGTTTTTATCTGCTTCTCAAAGAAGGCTGGGACCCAGAAACAGCCAGGAGCCATTCCAGCCCAGGTAAAGGGACCCAGGACTCTCTAGGATTAATGATGTATGGCCAGGATTTCTCATCTCCTGTCTTTTGGCCACGGACAATCATTGTCTGAAGCCGCAGGTTCTGAGGTTTACAGCAATTGCCAACACCCCCCCCCCAATCCCCAGCCCGATTCTGACCACAGTCCAGGCACCTGCGCAGAGTCCTGCTTAGGCAAATATATGTAAATGGCGGCCCCACCGTTCTCCCTCCCAGCATTTCTTTTGGGAAAGCACCCACCAGCTCTGTGGGCATTAGATGTTCTGGGGAGGGAAGGGCTGGGTGTCTAGGAGGAAACTGTCAGAGTCTGGGGCTAGAACTGAGGGTCCAGGTTTAACTTAGACCCCTCCCTGGACCTTGAACCCTCACCCAGACACAGGGCAGATTGCCCCCAAAGGACTCAGGGAAAAAAGGAATCAACTTTGGGAGAGTCTTCCCTGCTCCAGGCCCTGATGGAAGAGGGAAGGCTGACCCTTCCCTGAAGGCCAAGAGCCTCACTAGACGGAGAAACTGCCGATCTCACCCCATACACTGACGGTGACCTGCCTTCTCCAGACTCTGGCACCTATTCTGCATAGACCAAATCTATAGGGAGTGATGACAACTTTAAAAAGAAGGGTGCCCAGGTGGCTCAGTCAGTTAAGTGTCTGACTCCTGCTTTCAGCTTAGGTCATAAGCCCGCGGTTCATGGGTTCAAGTCCCGCATGGGGTTTTGTGCTGGTGGCTCTTTGGTGGTGGCACGAAGCTTGCTTGGGGTTCTCTCCCTCTCTGCCCTCCCCCCCAAAATAAATAGATAAACTTAAAAAAAAAAGAACTATATGAAACAACCTAATTATGGGATATTACTGAATCAGAAAATTTATGAGTTTTGTAAGTGAAAAAACTTTTTAAAATATTTATTCTGATGCATTTAGTAGTATCCCTGGAGCCCGGCTGAGGCCTTTCCTTCCACCAGGGTGGCTGTCTCGTGCTGATTTATTTTTTGTTTTATTTATGAATTTTTTTTTTAATGTTTATTTATTTTTGAGAGAGAGCAGGGGAAGGGGCAGAGAGAGAGGGAGACACAGAATCCGAAGCTGGCTCTGGGCTCTGAGCTGTCAGCACAGAGCCAGACGCGGGGCTCAAACCCACGAATTGCGAGATCATGACCTGAGCCGAAGTCGTCGGGCGCCCCTATTTAGTATTTCTTAATGGACCAAATGGTGGCTTCTCTCTGGGTCCCTCAGGCTGACAGGCAGCTCCTTCCCAGCCCAAGCCTCAGTTCTGGCTTAGTTTTCATATACTTGGGGGTCTGGAGAGCCAGGAGGCTGGAGAGGGGAACAGAGTCACAGAAGGTGGGACTCTTTCCACCAAAAGCTGTTGCCCTGATCGCCATTCAGTTCATCTTCACAAGCATGTATCAGGCCACCCCTCTGTGTCAGGCAGCAGATTAGAGTCCTTGTCCTGGAGAAGCTCCAATCCCGTGGGCAGGGGTGTGTGGAGGGTGGCACTTGGCATTTAACCCCAGCCCGGGGGGGTCTTCAGTTGCTTGCCAGAATCCTAGAGATCTTGGAAGCCTGACCAGCCACTGATCATAGGGAAACTCCCAGCAAAGAGGTCTGTGACTCCCTGGTTGAAAAAAAAAAGAGAGCACTGTGGCCGGGGGTGGGGGTGGGGGGTAATGTCTTTTCTCCTGGGGTGCTTGGTGGCAGGGGAAGAATTGTGGAGTCTGGGCCCGGCTGGCGCCTGGAAGGAGGCTGGAGGGAGAGCCAGGTAGATGTGAGCAGGAGAAAGGAGGCCTAGAGGTGCTGATCCCTGTTGATCCCTCTTCGCACACATTAGAGTCAAATTCTCCCCGTGAGGCCCCGGGCAGTGCTGGAGGGTATAGCCTTCCGGGTGCCCAGGGGGGAGGGAACCGCAAACTGCGGAGCAACAGAGAAGGAGTGACCCAGTGAGCAGGATTAAGCTTCTGAGGCCTGGGCCTCCAAGAAAGGGGGTTGAGCAAGGCCTCCTGAAACTCCCATCAGAATAAGACCAACATTTGAAAATTCACCCCTCGATCTACCAGACCCCTACCCCACAGCCCCCCAGGGGTACAGGAGGCTCCCCCCCGCTCCCCCCCGTGAAAGCAAGCTTTATTTGGCCACATTCCCTGGCTTTCCCGGCCCTCTCCCCAGAGGCAGTGAAAGTGCACCCCTCCTTGTCCTGTCCCTGAATCTCTTCACCTCTGAAGCCTACTTTCTGAGACACTGAAGCTAGGGTTCAAGAGAAATGTGCCAGGAATGCAGAAGCGGCTAGGTGGTAGTTGACCTTCAGTGCATAAAAGCCGACTGACGGCTCCCACCCAGTCTTCCCTTCCACTAGACCCGTGCCCATGACCGTCCGCACCCGCCCCTCACAAAACCAGCTACCCATCTTCAGGTGGGTGCCTGGTGTTCACCCCTGTCCTCCCTGAATGTTCCCACCACACCCCGATCACCCTCCGTTTGCCCCCTCTCCTTGGGGCTTCCTGTGTTCTGTTTACCTTTGGTAACTCCATCCCCCCCCATAAGCAAAAAACTCCGCTAGCTGATTTCCTAGATGGCCAGACCGTGCCTTTCGGTTGGCTCTCTGGAAATATTTCTGTGAACAAGTCTCTCTCGGCCCCGACATATAAATATGTCTGTACAGAGATAGACTGGCCTAAGCCCCAATACACACACATCACGAGGTAATTACACCCTTATATACATACAGATATCTCTACAGAGTTATATTCACACGTGTCTATAACTCTGCAGAGAGATAGCAGCATGTACATATAGGACTATAATTACTTATGCCTATTTTTATAACTATGTAGTTATAAATAGATATGCCTATATATAGTGCTAATAATATAGAAATATCTCCATCGCCATATACGGCTCTAAGTGAATGTTCTAACTACTCTATATCACAATCAATAAGTATATATCTCCTGATACATAATTCTAACGATATACATTTATCTATATAGCTGCTCAGAGATATAAATCTGTCAGGATATCAAATGTCCATAAAACTGGATGGCTGTAAGAGAGTCGTATATTTTCTCATATATAAATCTGCTTCTATAACTATTGTATATGCACAAATACAATAGAAATAATTATATTTTCCTCAAGCATAAATCTGTAAATACAAGCACAGCACATTTAGGTATGGTTAGAGATAGAGCAATATTTTCTAGACATCAGTCTGTCAATAGAGCCACCAGTGCCTCCATACAGGGAGAGTTATGGTGGGGGTTATAAATAAACTCTCCAGATGGGAGCCGATCAGTACAACTAGATGTAAACACGGCTCTAAGCCACCCTTTCTTCTTTTTCCTCTTCTTTGTCAAGATATTCCTGAAGTGAGCAGGTCACCCATGACAGGGTGCAGAGGAGTCTAGCCACTGATATTTGCCGCCCCCCCATCCAGGGTTGGAGGGCGCTAGACTTTGGGGGAAACAAACAGGAGTGGGTGGGGGGTGGCCCAGAAGCCCCGGTCGTGTCAGTCCCCGGGGTGGCTGGGCAAGTGGAGAGGCCTAGGGGAGAAAGATGGAGAGTCTGGCTTGAGTCACTTTGCCCCTTCTTAGGTCCCAAATCCTCGCGCCAGGGAGGCCCGGCCAGGCATCCGGGCAGAGAGCGCAGGCTGCCTCCAGCGGAGGCTGGAGAGAAGAGGGCCGCGGACCGGGCTGGGGAGGCCGAGACAGCAGGAGCCCAGGCCCGCTCGGCGCCCCCATCGCCCCGAGCAGCTGCCTGGCCCCGCGGCCGCCTGGAACCGAGATCTGGCCTCTCTCGCTCGCCCCGCGCTCAGCGCTTCGCCCGGTTTCATTTTATTTTGTTAGTATTTTTGTCCGACTGGTCATCGGTATCCTCCGCCTCGCGTGGTGTTCAAATGCAAGGACGCCCCGGGTTCTCTTGCGAATCTTTGTGTGTGCACCGATCTTAAAGAAGTGACTCGGTGGCAAGTGTAGTTCTCCGTCCCTTTCAGACCAGATGGGTCACCCGGCTGTTGAAAAAGAATCAAAACCTCTGAAAAGGTTTGTGACTTAAATCTTTTAAAAGTTCTCACGCGTGTTTGCTATGGTCATCCCCCCCCCTTTCTTTCCTTTCTCTTTTAAAAAGTTGGCTAATGTGTGCTTTTTTTTTTTTTATATTTCCTCTTCGATTTTTTTTCTCTCCCTTTTTGGGGATATAATTTTTTTTTAAAGGGAGGGGTGGTTGGTGGTGGTGGATTTCGTTAGACCCGAAACTGCGGGGCGGCTTTCTCTCCGGCGAGCGCCATACCCCCGTACCCCGGCACATCTGACTCCCCACCACGCGCAATAAATACATTGATAAGATGATCAGAAAATTGTACCTGGAGAAATGAGGCAGATGTGGAAGGATCCGGGATCGCGGTCTTCTCTTCCTTTATGGAAATCCGCTTGCTCCAAGACCGCGATGGAAGGAAAATTCGGCGCGCCTCAACCCCTCCCTTCTTCTCCTTTTTTGTTGTTGTTGCTGTGGTGGTGGTTGTGTTTGTTTGTTTGTTTGTTTGTTTGAAAAGCCCCTGGAAGGGGAACTTTCCCTGGGCCTACCGGAAACCGGCCTTGCTCTCCCCTCTCTCGGGCGAGCGGCCATCAGTGTTTTTCTGCTTCTGTCCATACCCGGCGGCGGGTCCTCCCGGGCACCTCGTCGCCCGACTGGCCTGGACTCCGGCTCTGGCTATCGCCTCATCCATCTCTGGCCCCTTGCCTGACCCCGTCCACTTGCTCTCCTCCTTAAAACAAGGGCTCCAGAGACCCCAAAGCCACTAATCACCCCCATATGTGGGGTCCCTCCCCTGATCGCACAAAGCAAAAGCCAGAGTAAAAGAGGCAGGAAAGAGTGACCTCCTGGCTCCCCGTCTCCTCCTCTGGCCTGAGGACCTTGTCTGCAGGGGGGGGTGTCCCCAAACCCAGCCCCCCAAGGGCATAGGAAGAAGCTAACTTCCTTCCTTCCTTCCTTCCTTCCTTCCTTCCTTCCTTCCTTCCTTCCTTCCTTCCTTGTCTTCCCCTCAGATGCTGTGATCATGACTCCTTCCTCTGGCCCCTCCTCAAAATATCTCCTCTTGCATTTTATTGTTACCCTGCTAGGGAGGGACTGTTAACTACTGTTTTATTGTTATTTATTATTTAGTGTTATCATGGCTGTTGTTAGAGATTTGTTCACCGGGGTTCAGGGGACAGCAGCCAGGCCCAGAGGGAGGCCTGCTTGTCACACAGGCACTTGTATGCACACACACACACACCTAGCCCACTGTGCACACTCGCGGGTGTGTGCCCGCAGATGCCTGCTAGACGCAGGCCCCTGCACAGCGATTCACAGGAGGCAGGGGCGCTCCTAGCCCAGCCGCGAACAACACGCTGCCCACGCACACCAGCCGCGNCCCAGTCCCAGCCCCAGCCCAGTGCCGAAACCCACACACCCCGAGCTTGTAAGGAAAACAAAACACATAAGAACCCACTTGCAGAGATCCCTTCTCTCCCACAACCTGGAGGGGTGAGTCAGGCCTCTGTCTCTTTCCCCTAGTCTCTCTCTCTCTTTCTCTTTTTTTTCTCCTTGTTTACAGCTTCAGAGAGCTCAAGGCCCATAAATCTTGAGGGGCCTAGAGAGCGCAGAGCACATTTGTATGCATCGTTAGGACTCGCTAATACCTAAGCCCATTAACGAGCGTGTATGCGCGTGGTTTCCGGTGTGTATTAACTTATAGTTAAATTCTGGAGGAAAGGGCATTGTGAATTAACATATACCAAATCCATCACCAGCTTTTGTCATATCTTATTAGTCAGCCGTGGGTTTGGGGGAGCTGATTGCCTCGGTTGGGGTGTACCCACCCTCCAAACTTTCTGGAGCAAGTCTGGGGGAAGGCAAAACACCCCTACCCCAGCCCCGGTCATTCAGATGCCACGCAGGCTGGTGGCTGCACACCTGAGGGATGGTGGAGGGGCTGGGGACCAGTTAGGGAGGCCATCTCAGCGGCGGCGGCGGCGGCGGAGGGTGGCGGGGGCTGGGGGAGGAGGCCCTGTGAGTGGCAG
>NW_027528345.1:13888272-13888778 GCF_008692635.1 Crocuta crocuta
AGTCGCTCAACTTTAATTAAACCGGAGAGAAGACGCTGGGGGAGGAAAAAAACGATCGGAGGAGGAGGAGGCCGAAGGCCAAGGAAAGGAAGCGAGGCCGGCGGGCTTGGGAAGCCTGGAGATCTCTTGCACGGGGCTGAAAGCTGGGCTTCCCCCCCTACAACCCCCACCCCCCCTACCCCGCCCGCACCGAGGCTGATTCTAGCCCTCTTAAAAATAGACAAATACATAACATTTAAAACAAAAGAATTTTTAAGGGAAGGGGGGAAAGGAAAAGAAAGACAAGGTAACGAAAAAGAAAATCCTTTCTAATTATGGCATGTTTCAGCCAGGTGTTCTTGGACCCAATGATTCAGATCCTATTGGAACCCCAAGGATCTGTATAATTGGGCCCGTATAGACAGAGATGAAAGATGCCAGTTCTAGAGAGAAAAGGGGGAGTGGAAGGTCTATCTCTTGGGGTCCCGCAGAAAATGCCAAAGACAAGCTAAATTATTGTGTCCATG
>NW_027528345.1:13889366-13889935 GCF_008692635.1 Crocuta crocuta
TAGCTGGGCCGCCGCCTGTCAGCCCCAGAAAGCGTTAAAGGTGCAGCAGCCCGCGCCAGCCTCCGCAGCCGCCTTTGTACGCGTGATTTATGACTTCAATCTTGGTTCACCGAGAGTTCACACGGCTTTCGCTGCTGTTGAAGGTTAAAAGATGGTCTTCGCTTGACAAGTGGGACTATTGAAAATTCCTTCTTCTTCGTTTTTTTTTTTTTTTTTAAAGAAAGCTGAATAATTTCACATTTTCTCTATACCACAATTTCTTCACCTATTTATCAGTGAACTGACTCTTAGGTGGTTTTCATGTCTCGGTTATTGTAAATAATGCTGCAGCGAACATGTGGGTACAGATCTCTTTCAGTAGATCATGATCTCTTTTCCTTTAGATGTGTATATATATCTGTCTTTTCCTTTAGATGTCTATATATTTCCTTTAGATATCTTTAAGTAATTATTGATAGGGAATGGGGTGCCTGGGTGGCTCAGTCAGTTGAGCGTCCAGCTTCGGCTCAGGTTATGATCTTGCGATTTGTGGGTTCGAGCCCCGCATCAGGCCCTGTGCTGACAGCTCA
>NW_027528345.1:13890359-13957215 GCF_008692635.1 Crocuta crocuta
GAGAATAGGAGGAGCTAGGGAAGGGATTTAATGATCTCTGGAGGCCAGAGGAGTGGCGTTTTAAGAGAACGCAAGCCGTGCTTCCACAATTAATTATCTGGGTAATTTGGATCACGCCTAACTGATCCCCCTCTTGAGACCAAAAGTGGGGCCAGGGAAGGAGCTTGGAGTGGAGGGTGGACGTGTGGTCCCCATGGCAGGGTATCCAGTGGGTGCGCTTCGCTGACCATCCACCTTGGCCGGGAGCAGGTTTTCAAGCACATCCTTGTACCCACGGGTTTGGAAAAGAGTCCTTTAGGTCCGCTTGTGCCCACTCCCTTCATCCTGAAATGGAGCCTCACGTGCGGATATGATGCAACCGCTGAGGCTGATGGGAACATCATAGATTTGGGATTGGAAACTCTTTCTAATGCCAGATCCTCTTGGCCAGCGGCCACCTGCTCCTTCTTCCTTATAGAATTTTGAAGAAGGTGGTTTCCACAGCAGAGATGGTGGTTAAGGATCTCCGAATGGCCAGAAGATAAGGCCCCTTTGTGGTCTAAGGCAAGGCATTTTTGGAGGAACAAGAATCCTCCTTCTTAGATTCCCCTAGAGAGAGGAGATCTGGAGCTGCAAGGGTCTGAGTGGCCCTCTGAGGTTCCTTTAAGAGATTTAAAAAGTGGGAATTTGGGATTATGGGTGTTGGAAAGGAGAGCGGCAGAGAGCTGGGTCTGGTGGGGGACATGCCTCCTAGGTCCTGGTTAGGCCCCACCACCAAGACTGATGCCATGTAGATGTCGTCTCAGGAGGTCAGAGTCAGCCCCTCAAACCCAGACCCTGGAGCCAACAGTATCCAAACTAGAAGGGGTGCTCCCTGTTTCTCTTCCCACCTAGAACTGGAAGGCCTCATGAGGGCTCCTAGGCAATCCCCACGAGAAGGAAGGAGAGAGAGGGAGAAGAGCCAGAAAGATGGGACACCCATCTTTATATCAAAAGCACAACAGGCAGCAGGGGACAGAGGGACCCCAGAAATCCTGAGTCCAGGTTCTGAGGTCGCTTTGGCTGGGATGACCCTCTGGCCTCAGGAAGAACAGGGAGGAAGTGTGGCCCTATGTTTAGAAGCTTGAGGGTGGAGGGGTGGTTAGCTGTGAGGGGGAATCTGCCGAGGAAGCTCCTAAATCTCTTTCGTATTCTGGGTGGAAAGCAGAGGAGTGAACTTAAGGGCCTCTAGAAGTAATGGCTGCAATGAAGTCTCCGTCCCCCCTCTCCAACTGAATTCCTCCCTGGGAAATAATTTCAGCGGGCTTGTGCTTATCTGCAAGTCTGGAATAATTATGAATTATTAATTCATAATTAAGACTGTTGATTGTGGCCATTGCTCTCCAGTGGGCTCATTTATTTCCTTCTCGTCTGTGAAGCACAGGGCAGCCCTCTGTTAGCCGCTGCCCTCAGAGCCAGCAAACTGAGGCCTGGTCCTCTGGAAGGCGGCCCTTGAACTCGGCCCCTCTGTGGAATGGTTGCCTCATTACCAGTCGGCTCAGGTGGCACCTCACAGAGGCTTTGCACTCTGTGCACCACCACCTACCCAATGACTTCAGATTTCAAAGTGCTTTGTAGGCTTGCCTCCTAGAAAGGTAGCGTGGAGGCTGTGAGTGAGACTCCAATGGGAGAAGCAGGTTGGCCAAGCTCCATGTGGAGATGGTGGTGGTGGTGGTGGGGGAACGGGAGGGGAGGGTGAGGCCTGGTTGCGGACACCCAAGTGCAATAACCCAAGTGATGCTGGGCTCCCTCAGCCCCCTGGAGACCCCTGCATACACACCCGGCTCCTCTTCCTGGCCTCCCTCTCCTCCTGCCCCGCTCCCTTGAGGCGGCAAAGGCTTCAAGATACTTCATGCTCTTGGACATTTGGGGGTGGGGGAGTGGGATCTCCCAGCTGTTTCACATCTGTAAGGGCCCAGAGAGGGAGAAAATTGTATCCTGTGAGATAATTTCCATCCAAACCCCTGCCTGCAGCTCACCTCTCCCTGCACTATTCCCTTCACCCCCTCTTCTCTCCTTCCCTGCCCTCTGAGAATGCTGACTTCGGGGGGGGGGGTGGTGAGGGGGTGGCGGAGGCAGCTCCCAGAGTCGCATCTAGAGAAAGGCAGAAGGTAGAAAATGAAGGAGGAGGGGTTCACACCTCCGATTTCCCCAGACTTTTACCTCTAGGCCTCAAACCCAGGTCAACACCCCAAGCCCGGGGTCCTCCCTCCGCCTTCCCCCAACTCTGCCTCATGGAGGCAGCGCGTCCCTCAGGCTGTGACTGCTCTAAGAACTTTGCCCTGAGAACACCGCCACCTTTCCGAGGACATGGGGGGATCCATACCCCACGACTCTCTCAGTGCCTGGTCCAGAGGGATCCTGTGGCCCAGCCGACCTATGGCCATTCCATGCCCCAGTGGAGCAGGCCTTGGGGGCATCCCAACTGCCATCCCAGACCTCAGCTGCTCGGTCCCCCAGCCACTCCGGCATCCTCGGTCTCCCAAGCCAGGAGGCAGGTAGGGAGCCCATCTAGAGAGTCCCTGGGAGTTGGCGAGCATATTTTAATTTACTGTTTGATGGCGAATAAAGAGACCTTGGGAAAAAGGGAAGGAGCGACTGCGCCTGGCGTCTTCCCCACCAGCCCCTCCTCTGGACATTGGCTTTCTCGATGAAACAGTGTGCTGTTGTTCTTGGACCACCATTCCCCACCATCTCCGTTCGAAGGGTTTGAGTTTCACCCTCCGTTCACCCCCATTAATCACCCCAGCCGCTAAACATCACCCAGCCCCCTCTGGCCCTTTCTCTTCTTCTTGCCCTTAGTATTCATGGCGGGCATTCCTCATCGCTGCCTCACAAAGACCCCTCCTCTGACACGAGGTCCCTCCCCCTCTCTGGCTACCAAGTCCTCGGTGGGCACTACTCACCTTTCCCCACGTTCAGACTGCCAGCTCCCCGCTCCTGACCCCCTTGTTCCCGTTTTCTGTTTTCTCCGCTGCCACTGCCCCCTTCCCTCGCCACACCTTCCTCCTGGTCCCTCCTGTCATCCCCACACACTCCGACCCCTCCCCCCACAGCCCTCCGAGCTCCAACCACACGCCCCCTTCTTGCCTCTCTTGCCTTTCCCTTCCCCAAGATGGTCCCCAGGGCCCTTCCCATACTAGCTTCGAAGCCCTTCTGGCACTGAGAATCTGGGAGGCTGTGCGGCCCCGTTAAAGCACAGGCTCTGAATTCAAATCCCAGAGCTGTCACTTGCCGCTTTGTAAAACCCGAGGCAGATGACTGGACCTCTCTGAGCCATCCATAAAATGGACATACCCACTGACCTCACAGAATTGTTGTGTAGATCAGATTAAATTTTATTTGCATAGATCCGAGCATTCAGCAGGGGCTTGATAAATGGTAGTTATTAATATTAGAAGCTGCTTGTAAGGAGAATAAAGGATGCTCCTCCGACTCCAATAAAAGCTAAAGGGTTGTCCCCTCCACCACCTGAAAGGGAGGGGTAAAAATGTACATAGTCCTGTGGGCTGAGCAGGCCCCCCTCACCAGGGAGCCATACTCTCCTGTTAGCCCTCAAGGCTCTCATCTGTCGCTGCCCATTGGAGTCCACAGGGGAGCTTTAAAAAATACTGGTGCCTGGGTCCCCCCTTCAGAGATTCTAATTTGTCTGGTCTGGAGTTGTGCCCAAGCATCTGGTTGGAAAAACTCTTCCGGTGATGCTAATGTGCAGCCTGGGGTTGAGGTGTGTGCCCTAGGAGATAATATGGGAGGTGAGAGGCTGCCAGCTGAGAGCTCTTCCGAGTGTGGGCATTCTCTCAGCCTCAGCCCGCATTACCTCAGTGGGGGAAGGTGCCACCTAGGATTGGCTTCTCTGAACACCTCAGAATTTTATTTTATCTATTTATTTTTAATTTCTTAAAGTTTATTTATTTTTGAGAGAGAGTGAGCCAGGGAGGGTCAGAGAGAAAGGGAGACACAGAACCCAAAGCTGGCTCCAGGCTCTGAGCCATCAGCACAGAGCCTGATGCGGGGCTTGAACCCCCGAACTGTGAGATTGTGACCCGAGCCGAAGTTGGACACCTAACCAACTGAGCCACCCAGGCGCCCCTAGACACCTCAGAATTTTAGAGACTCTCATCTTTTTCATTTCCTACCATCACTAGGATTTTGAAAAGGGCCACCTCAAGAGGACACAGGGGGATGGACAGATTGACCTCGTAAAGGCCCCTCTCTCCTCAGAGAAGCATCCGGCCCCAGATCACCAGTGACAGAGGTGGAGGCAGCGAGTAGGAGAATTTGTAGTTCCATAGTAAATGGAATTTCTACCTGGTTGCTACAATAATAGGCCAAGCAATTAGGATACAAGTTTCCAGGATCTTTTCCTATATTTCCAAAAAGATAAATCACCCCCAGGAACAGAATCTGCATATTGTAATTAACTGATAAATATTTCATGCCTGGCTCAAACTTTCTCCTCTTCTATTTAATGGCCATAAACTTGAGCACAGAGGGATCAAGGGAGTGAGGAGAGGGAGGGAAGGGAGGCTCCCCATTGGCTTTGGGGGAGGGAGAACATGTCTCCACTCCTTCTCTATTTACTTTTTTCCTATTCCTTTAAGGAAACATTGCTCACCTGGAGAAAATTGGGTGGCAGGTGGGAGAGGGTGTGACCGGTGTGGTTGGCCACTTCCCCGACCGCCCCCAGGGGAGGCCAGTTTCTGGTGACCCCTGGGGTCAGCGGGGGCAGCAGGCTTGGGAGTCCAAGGGCCCACTCTTTGAATGTAAGCTCCCCTTTGCCATTTATTAACCGGTTGGCTTTAGGCCATTTACTTCACTTATCTGAAACTCAGTTTCTTCATCTGTGAAACAGGCGGAGCAATCTTTTCCTGGTAGGGTTTCCTGTGCCCAGCACGTTCTCAAGTTCCGGCCATTATTATCAGCGTGAACAATTTACAATAAACAGTCACCTCCCCCCGCAGCATCGCACCCCTTCCTTTGCCCTAGTCCATCCACCCCAGTGTTGAGGGCACTTAAGCAATTAAATACTTACCCTGAAGGCAGTGAATGCCTATCTCATTTAATCACCAGAACCACCCTATGAAAGGAGTATATTATTATCTCTATTTATTGTTTGTGTTATGCAAATGAGGGAGCTGGGGCTTGTAGAATGTGCTGTCTTCCCAGGGTGACCCAGCTGAGTGGCGAGGAGCACAGACTGTCTGGTTTTCCACTGGGGCTCGGCTGTTCAATGAATAGCTGTAGATGCAGCGTAAGCTACTTAAATGGACCAAAGTCTCAGTTTCTACATCTGTAAATTGGAAACGTTCATGGTACCTACTCAGAAGGTCATTGGGAGAGATGCATGTACAGGGACCATCTCAGTACTGGCACACAGTAGGCGCCCAATAAATAGTAGCCAGCATCTCCATCATCACCATGGTCATCACCAGCACCATTATACCACCAGTGGCACTCGTGGTGTTTGGGGTTGTCGGGAGGCCGAGTGTGTGTGAGGGTTCTCCACAGGCCACGGAGCAACTCTCTCATTAACTCCCCCACCCCCCACGCACACTTCAGTACCCAGGACTTGGGAAAAAGGACACTAAACCGATTATGACTCCATTTCGGGAATTAAATCAAAACTCAAGACTAACTCAATTTGGTTTCTGACGAGAGAGAAAGGTTAAAAGGGAGTGAGGAGGCATCTGGGTGTGCTCTCAGAATTGTAATTGGTTCTGGATCCTTGCCCCTGGCCCCTCTGCAGGGCCAGCCCCCCCCCCTTGGGGGACCCCTTGGGGTGGAGGAGCGGAAAGGACTTAGAACTGTGTCACCCGGAAGTGGGTGAGGGGGCTGGGAAATTGTCCGGGGACATTTCCCAAGAAGGATCCTCTCTCCTCGCAGCCCTGAGTCAGCCTAGCCCTGGATGGAAGGGGGAACCCTAGACAGGGTGGGGAATGGGGCTTAGGTAAGTGGGTGGGCCTCAGTAGAGTGGAGGAAGGGTCACCTCCCTGGAGAAATATCCGTGCTGCTCGGCCGCTCTTTAAACACATCTAAGCAACGCTGACTGCCATCTCTTACTTTCAGATCTATTTATTAGACACCCCCAGAACATTATGACACGTGTACGTGCATAAACATATGTTCTGTGTGTGGATATCCACCCAGCTCTCATTCAGCGTGGTACATGAGCCCACATTATTCTAAGCACTGGGAACTAAAAGTGAAAATCAATTTCAACTTAAGGGAGAGGGTAATTTTCCTCCATTATCTTCTCCTTGGCTGTTAACATTCTCCATCCAGGCGCAGAAAGACCTTAATTTCCCATTAAGCAGAAGGAGAAACTGAGGCTGGAGACGAGTGAGTAGCTTGGTCGGAATCACAGTTGCAGCGGAGGACCCCAGGATGATTTCATAACGGAAACCGAGGTCTCCGAGGGAGAGAGGGCAGGAAAAGACCCCACCTCAGCCCTGACCCGGAGGCCTCAGGCCTCCCCAAAGCCGAGTGGGTTGGGGGCCGCGCCGTGGAGGAGGGACTCCCGGACTCGCCAAACAGCCGGGCCTCGGGGCGAGAGCGTCGCCAGGGCGTCCTCATTCCGCGATTACTGTCAGGGGACCATCCATCAGCGCCGCCCGGGACGCTCAGCCCAGACTGCCCGCCGCCCGCCGGGTCTCTCCAGATCGCATTAGCGAGGGGCGAGGGCGCGCTTCGGCACCACTGCGGGCGGGGGACCTGGGCAGGCCCCAGGCTGCTCTGGGACCCTCCCCTCCTCCCAGCTCCCACCATGGAGTCTAAGGGCGCTGAAGGGGGCGCTAGAACCAGCGATTGGTGGGGCGGAGAACCCCAACACGCGGCTCCAGGGAGGGGGCCGGGGGCCTGCTGGGAGGCATGGCCAGAAGCAGAAAGAGAAACACCTGTAAAGGGGGAAACCGGAGCAAGTTGGCTGGCGCCGGTGAAGAGAGGCACTGAGCAGGGGTGCAGAGAATGGGGGTATGTGGGAGAGAAGGGTTTGCGGGGGGAAGGAGAGGATATGCACAGGGAGAGAATTTGGAAAAAAGAGGAGAGCAATCAAACAGGTTGTCGGGAACCTTAGAGATAAGCTAGTGCAGCCCCCTCACATTACACGTGGAGAAACTGAGGCCCAAACAGGGGGGAGCCCGGATCCAAGGCTGACTCCAGCTGCTGGCTGGACTAGCTTTTGGCCTCTCTGCTCATTTATTCAGTCAACACATGGATTTTGAATATCTGCACTATGCTGGGCCCCGGGGCTGCCTAAATGATGCAGGACCGTCTCCTGCCTTCCAGACGCTTGCAGTCTGTCCTGGGCCGGGGGAAGGGGCCTGACCATCCCAAGCAGCCCCCTCACCCACAGCCAGGAGGGGTTCCAGGAGCCCCTCCTCTTCTGGCCACTCCACCCCCCTTGCCCTCTGCCCTTCTTCGTGCATCCTCACGGCATGTGCAGCTCCAGAGAATAACCTCTCCACGTGCCACGGGGCTCCCCAGGGGCTGAGACAGGTGCCCAAAAGTTTGGCCAACTTCTTTTGCCTCCCGTGGCCCACAGACCAGACCTGAAAGCAAGGCCCTCATTCCTTGCTCAGCTAGTCTTCTGGGGGTGGGCAGCACTCCACACTGCAGTGAGATCAAAGCAGGCTGTGGTAGGCAGAACTGACCTTGTACATGAAGGAGTACTTCCGGGTTCCACAGCCTGGAATCATTTTTTGCCGGGACTCTAAAAGCCGCTGTCCTTTCCCGAGCGCGGGGCTGGCACCGTCTTCCGGGGAAGGACTTGTTCTCTTCAGTCAGATTTTCCAGTGCCCAGCATGAGGCTTCGTGCAGTTTCGAGAGAACCTTGTCCCTGTCCTGGGGGTTGTGTTCTAGACACAGAGGAGCTGACCTGTCCCTGGTTTCTCCACAGTCCCTGCAACATTATGGGATCCCCGAATCCTTTGCAACCTTAGATCATCTGCTTCCTCCTGCCTCCGGGAGAGCTGAGTGGTTCCACTCAGCCTTAAGCCTGTTCCCCAACAAACAGGTTGTGTCTCCCTCCTTCCCCACTGTCCCTCGTCATCGCTTTGACTTGACTTGGGATTCTGTCATGACCAAGGTCGAAGCTCTGCATCTTTTCTTTTCAATTTTTAAATGTTTATTTATTTTTGAGATAGAGAGAGACAGAGCATGAGCAGGGCAGGGGCAGAGAGAGGGAAACACAGAATCCCAAGCAGGTTCCAGGCTCTGAGCTGTCAGCACAGAGCCCGATGTGGGGCTAGAACCCACGGAACCACGAGATCATGACCTGAGCTGAAGTCGGAAGCTTAACCAACTAAGCCACCCAAGCGCCCCTCGGCGCATCTTTTCTACAAACATCCCTCCCTCCCCGTCATACTCAACTGATCTTCAATGGCCAGGCTGGGAGTGGGGACAGCCTCCCTCCAAGAGCTCTGGAAACTTCTTTCCTCTATCTGAAACAAGCTCTCTATTATGCTCTGAGGTTGTGGTGGTTGTTTTAAAGAAGGGACCAGCTTTCATCCACAGCTCAGGTTAGATTTAGAGGGAGGCATATGTGAGGGTTTCCAGTTCCCGAGTCTCAGCCTCTGTGCCAGTCCCCAAGGTGGGGTGAGGCTCCGGAAGGGAGGGAAATGAGCCGACCAGGACATGAGCAGGGATGGGGCCCTGCGAGGTCAAGAGAGGTGGACACTCCTCAAGTTCTAGACTAAAGACCCCTGTTCCAGACAGGCGAATTTCAGCAGTTTTCCTTCCTTCAGGCAAAGTGATCTAGTCCAGTGGAAATGCCTGGGAAAGAGGCTATTTCTGAAGCCCCTGACACTTTCTCCAGAGAAGGATGTCAGGAGCGGTGTTAGAAGCAGGGAGATTGGGAGTAGACTGAAGAAAGTCTTCCAAGGGCTGTAGATGAGGAGGTAGAGGGTCCAGCCCAGCAAAACATCCAAGGAAGGAGGCCTTGGCAATGACTCCCTGTGTGTCTGTACTAATTCCACACACATTGCCTCGTGTGATCCTCAGGGCTGGGTTCAGCACCTGGCACAAAATACATGCTTGTTGTACAAATGGATGAAACAAAGCGCCGTGGGACGAAGGTCACGATCCATGATTATAGATGAAGGAATAGAGGCACAGAAAGGTTAAATGACTTGCTCAAGGTCACATGTCTTGTCAGGGGCAGGGCCAGATGGCAGTGGAGAGCCACTTTGGTGGTCGAGAGAGGTGGAGAGGAGGGAGACAGGAAGGGAGGGAATAAACAATTAGATACACATGGAGGGGAGCAGGAAACAGGAGAGCTCCGTAAAGACGCGACCCTCTGAGAAAGATGGCATTTAAGACCATAAAGACCATGCACCTTTTAAGATGCCTCTTTGCGGGGCATCTGGATGGCTCAGTTGGTTAAGCATTTGACTTCGGCTCAGGTCATGATCTTGCAGTTTGTGAGTTCGAGCCCTGGGTCATGCTCTGTGCTGACACCTCAGAGCCTGGAGCCTGCTTTGGATTCTATGTCTCCCTCTCTCTCTGCCCCTCCCCCACTTGTGTTCTGTCTGTCTCTTTCTCTCTCAGAGATCAATAAGCTTAAAAAAAAACACGTTAAAAAAAAAAGGATGTCTCTTTGAAGGGTGATTTGTAGCATATACACAGCCCTGCAAACAACATGGACAGGTCATGGGGGAGAACTGACCATTGAAGACCAGGAGAGAAAGCTGACCCTGCCAACTTTCCAGATTCTGGACACCTGGCTGCAGCCCCTTGCTAGCGTCTAAATGCTGTGTGACATCGGACGAGGCACACCCCTCTCTGGACCTCTAGAGAATGGAGATCCCCGATGAGGAGGAGGGTGCACAGGGGCCAGGAGGGCCGGGTCAGGGTGCTCAGGGTAGCAGTCGCAGGCATTAGGCTCCCACTTTTCTGGATCTATGCTTCGTCATTACTGTGGCTCTTTTGTCCGATTGTAATTATTTTATGTTTTTTGAATAGGAAATACATGCACAGGGTTGAAAACTCAAAAGGCACCAAAAGTGATACGGTGACAACTAAGCCTCCCTCCCATCCTCGGGACTCCCAGACCACCTGGGTCGTCTCTCCCTTTATCACCACACCACCCACTCTCTCGTATGGGTCTCTGAAGATATTTTCTACCCCTGAAGTTACCACAGAGCTGAGCATGTCGACTGGTGGCGCCCGGGGTACCAAATACTGTCAGTCTCTCCTCGCACGCCAGGGAGCTGGCTGCACTCCCTAGGAGCTCAGAAGCCTTGCAAGTGGCAGGGCAGGCTGGGGACAGGCAGAGGCAGGGCGCTGCTCAAGGCTCTGGCCTTCCCCACTGCCATCCCGTGGCCTCGATGGCCCAGAGGGTCCTCGGCATCAGCCCGGCCTGCTCAGGGTTCCCAGCACACAAGGCTCCACACCTTCCCTCTCCCACCTGTCACACGGTCGGCAAGTCTTTCTTGATGCCTCGCTCCACTTCCTTCTACTTTAGGTGCAGCCCAGGACCTTTCCTTTTGCCCTCAGTGGACGTAGATCATCCGGACAAGATGACTTGGTTCCCTCACCCGCCCCCCACACCCAGTCTGCCACCCTCTCCCCACCTTGAAGGCCTCTGAATTCCTGGTCTAGCCCTCATTTCCAACCAGGCCACGCCTGCTTGGCACATCCCTTTGGTGTTATTCACCCAAATTACACTTTGGCCGTGGAGTTGAGGAAATCCCAACCTAAAGCCAAGACTTCCAGCAGGGGGGAAACCCAGGCCGGTCCCTTCGGCAACTGAATCTCCCCCGTTTTTGGTGATGCGCTGGCCCAACCTTGCACTTGTGCCCGTCGCCTTGATTTCCAGATCCTCACACATGGCCTGTAGTGAGATAAGGCACACGTTAACCCCACACCTAGGATGGCGTCCCCCTGTCTTCCTCTTCAAACCCTCCCCTGGTTCACCCCATCCTTCATATTTACTCACTAAGCAATTATTATTGAGCACTATTGCACGTCCTTGGTATGCATCAGTGAACAAAACAGAGAAAGAACCCTGCCTGGGGGCGCCTGGGTGGCTCAGTTGGTTAAGTGTCCAACTTTGGCTCAGGTCATGATCTCATGGTTCGTGGANAGAGACAGATAAGATAATAAACAATATATTTATTAAATAGGTAAACTATATTGTATATTAGAAAGTGATAAGGGGTATAGGAAAAAACAGATCAAGGGAGGAGGGGTCAGGATGGTGGAGAAGTCCAGGGGCCAGAGGTACCTGGGTGGCTCAGTGGGTTAGGTGTCCGACTTTGGCTCAGGTCACGATCTTGCAGTTTGAGAGTTCGAGCCCCACATTGGGCTCTCTGCTATCAGCACAAATCCCACTTCAGATCCTCTGTTCCCCTCTTCTCCTGCCCCTCACCTGCTCGCCCTCTTCCCCTCCTCGCCAGCTCTCACTCTCTGACACATGCTTGCTCTCAAAAATAAATAAACATGAGGGGCACCTGGGTGGCTCAGTCGGTTAAGCGTAGGACTTCAGCCCAGGTCATGATCTCGCAGTTCATGGGTTTGAGCTGACAACTCAGAGCCTGGAGCCTGCTTCGGATTCTGTGTCTCCATCTCTTTCTACCCCTCCCCTGCTCGCACTCTATGTCCCTCTTTCTCAAAAATAAATAAACATTAAAAAAATGTTTAAATAAATAAACATCTAAAAAACCAGGATGGTAGAGAGGTCTGCAATTTCAAACATGGTAGGCAGCAGGCTCTCATTGAGAACATAGATTTGAACAAGGACTTAGAGGTGAAGGGGTAAATAAGCCCCACAGATATTATAAATAAGGGTATTCCAAGCATAGGGAGCAGCTGTGGCAAAGGTCCTGGGGCAGGTGCATGCCGAGCAAGCGTGTGGAACCTGGAGGCCAGGGTACCTGGAGGGGCGTGCGCAAGGACAGTGGGGGAGGATGACAGCGGCACTGAGGGATGAGATGATGATGCAGGAGCTTAAACGCTGTCTTAAGGACTTTGATCTTCATTCAGTCTTAAGGAAGCCGGGAGGAAAGACATGCTGGGACAAGTTATGGCCTTCTGCCTTTTGTACTGGGAATGGTTTGCACAGGGCAGGAGAAGATACAGGGGGCTTGTGGAAAGGTTCCGGCACCAGTCCACGCGAGAGGCAAGTGGCTCGGACCAGGTGGCAGCAGTGGACACGGCAACAAAGGTTCTGGATTTGGTGAGCATTGTCTCTGCCTCGGCTTCCGTCCTTTCGCTCTATTCACTTTGTCTCTTTTTTTCTAGGTTGTGTGTTTTCTCTTTCCTGGACGACTGAGAGCTCTCTGAGAGCGGGGCTTGATTCCTGCCCCCAGGATCTGCCCCGGCACAGCCCCCCCCCACCCAGGGGCAGCACCCGTTCAAGGGCAGATGGCCCAGGGCTGACAGGCTGGGCAGCCTGGCAGCCCGCCCCGGTCCCAGGCTCCCTGAGCCGAGGGGAGGAGGCTGCTGTCTTTAAAGAGGATGTGATGGACAGTTATTGAAGGCGCTCAGCTGGGGGCTCTACTCTAGTCTTAATCTGAGCCGCCCTCAAGGAAATCATAACCAGCTCTTAAAAACATGTTAAGACCAAAGCTGGTGTGTGTGTTTGAGCAGAGCTTCAGACAGCTACTTAACACTGGGGGCCTCCGGGCCTTTGATTCTTCTAGCCCTCGCCGTGCCCTCTCCCCCCAGCTGCCTGGTGTTTATCGGCCAAGACGTTGTTTAAATCACACTCGCTTCCTATAAACATTTCACTTGAAATGCCATCCGCTGCGCCAGAAATTCATCCATCACCAGCTCGGGGGTGTACTCGCGGAGCCTCGGGGTGACGGCTCCCCATCTCTCTCTCCTGTCCCCCATCATCCCCTCCTCCCCTGACCCACAGGCTCAGGTTTCACACTGTAAGAACAACTTCCACTCGGTGTAACAGGGCACTTAGTGCCAGGATTATTTATAACAGCCGAGATGGCAACAGGCTGTGGGGAGCGGCCCAGCCCGTGGATGCCTCCTCTTGCAAAGCTCAATAAATGGACCTGGAACGCTGTTTACCACCTGACGTCTCGGCCTCTTGTGTGTTTCCTTCTGGCTCCAGGGGGACATGGAGTTGGGGGAACAGGGTCTGGATCAGGTCGAGGCTGCCCTCGGAGCTTAAGGGCTTTATAAAGCTGGGCACCCCTATTCCCTGTCTCTCATTTCTGGCCAGGTGCTTCGTCGTGGAAATCAAGAGCAGCTTGGGGGGCTTGCTCTCCAGCAGGGAGCCCGCAGCCTCCCCAGGAGAGCTGCCTCAGTCTCCTGACACGGTGGCAGTGCTGGGAGTCAAGCTGAGGAAGGCATGTGAACTGGAATCAGGTGGCTCCGGGCGCTCTTTTGAGGAAAGGTGTGAATTGGCTCAACTCCGGCTGGAGTGGAGGTAGGAGCTGGATGAATTCATTTCCGGACAGAAAGCTCTCTGACCATCCTCTTCCTCCTCGGTCCTAGCAATTCTCTGGTTGTCCTGATTGGAAGGCTCTGCCGGCTTGGGCCTGGAGGATGGTAACCTGTGTAACGGCTCCCACCCCATCTGACTTAGCGGCCAAGGTCACATTAACAAAACGCACCGTCTGACCTCCTAGTCCTCCCCAAAGTTCTGATCCAACCCTCCCCAGACACGGGGGCACCTCCACCTCCTTCCTGAGCCCACTCACCGCCTGCCAGGCACTTCCTAGGTGAGATCAGGAAGAGCCTTGGTGAGAAACTTCTAGAAGGTAGAGAGGGACCAGGGAGAACCTAAGGCGGGTCAGGCAGGGGAGACTTCCTCATCTTTGGGGGTCAAGTAATGCTCCCTATACAAGCCAAATGAAGAAAAAAAGTTCTAAGGGGAACATATGACTCCATAAAATAAAGGGACATAATTGGGAGCGATATCTAATTTATCTATTGAATGCCTCCTACGTACTCTTTTATCACTTAGATGGACAGAATATAATTGGTGTGCTGAATGCCATCAATCTCAGGGCCTGGGCTTCCTGTGCTGGCTACACCTATTACTGTCAGATTATGACACTGTAATACCAAGATCAATGACATTTTAAATGTGCTCCAGTTATGGGCAATTGCTGACAATAAAAACAGTGACAAATTGATGAAACTTGGGCAGCGATGATCTGGTGTCAAAAATAAACCATAAATAATCTGCTTTCCAAACTGGGAGAGGTGCCTGGGATGCCGGGGAGGAGAGAGCCTATCCCCCCCATGGCATCTTGGCCACTCGGGGAAGCCTCACTGGCTTGGGGGAACTCCCTCCAGGCTGGGCTGCAAGGGCCCAGCAGGGAAACGGAGAGGCGGTCTTTGGTCAAGACCCGGCGTCCCTTCAGAGAAAGTTCCTCTTGCTGAGACTTGGGGGAGCGCCTGCGTGTGGTTGCCAAGGCAGGGGCCGCACAAATTCACCAAGACGCCGGTGGGTGGCCTTCCGGGATGCTGCCTGAACTGAGGAATTAGGGCTCACCGACAGAGCCACAGAGTCGCACTTAGCTAACATTAAAGCCAGGAGAGACCACGAAAGTCTCCCTTAGAGGAGTGACTCGTCCTGTCCGCGAAACTGGCTGCCCCCCCTCTCTGCCTGCCCCAAGCGTCCTTTCCGGGCCACCTGCCCATCCGTTTCTGGGAGATGCCTGGTATCTTTCCTCCAGGAAGGACTTACCACACATGAAGTGTTCTGGGTGCTGGGCACCAGTGCAGGCAGGAATGGGTTGGAGGAGTGTTCATTTGGGGATCACGGAGAAGAGATAGAAAAAAGACCGTGAAAAATGAAAAAGAACACGAGCTGTGGCTCCTTCTCTGGTTTTGACTCCTGGTAGAGGCTTCTCAGTGAAAGGGAGCTCCAGGCCTTCCACCGGCTGCACTGTTTTGGGGATGCCTCAGGGCAGACCCTTGCCCAGTTTGGTATTTTTAAGCTCTGGCCTTACTTTATAGTTTTGCGCTCACACGTTGCCCTCATTTTGATAACCACAGTATGGGTACTACTGCTACTAGTACCATTACAAGGGTTACTACCAGCGGGAAGCATTTCTTGAGTAGCTACTACATGCCGAACTCTGTTCCAGGTATTTTATACGTATTATTTTGAATCTCGATAGCAGCCCTGTGAGGTGACAGCTCTTTTCCACATTCTAGGAGGGAGGAAACAGCGGCTTAGAGATTTGGCGAGCCGCCTGGGGTGATACAGCCAGGAAGCAGAGCAGGAGAGGGATGGAAGATGTTGGCTCTTAGGCTCATCTTTAGTCCAGTCCCTTTCACACACCTTTTCACCCTCTTTAATAGATGAGAACCCAGGGGCCAAGGAGCTCCCTCGAGAACCTCTAGCTAGCCAGGGACAGAGCTACACCTAAACCTGACGCTTCTTATATTCCATGCTCTTTCTACATCTGTACCACAATGATCTCCTTCCCGCGGAGGCTGCTACTCACTTAGCCAGGGGCTCTGGCCTCGCTGAGGCAGCAGGAGTCAGCGTGGAGTCAGACAGACTACTGTCGGAATACTCAAGTGGCCTCTTGACGCCTGTGTGACCTTAGGCCAGCTGCTTCACCTCTCTGAGTTTCATGTGGCTGTGACTATTTAAACAACCATGCGTATAACGCATTTGGCATGGAGCCGGGCACATAGGAAGTGCTCCCTAAATGGTCGTCATCAGAGACGTAACTTTGGACAGTGGCAGAGAAGTTTGACAAATCAAAAAATCAGAGAAGGAACTTGGGGGTGGGGGTCACACACAGAAGCACTGCTCACCCAGGGTGCCGGTGCCCCAGGGCCACACTACAGTGGCCACATGGTAGAGGTGTCACAGGATACGTAAGAAGTCTCTCTGAGGGGCGCCTGGGTGGCTCAGTAGGTTAAGCGTCCGACTTCGGCTCAGGTGATGATCTTGCGGTTTGTGAGTTTGAGCCCTGCATCAGGCTCTGTACTGACAACTCGGAGCCTGGAGCATGTTTCAGATTCTGTGTTTCCCTCTCTCTGCTCCTCCCCTGCTCATGCTCTGTCTCTCTCTGTCTCTCAAAATTAGATAAATGTTCTAAAACAAAATTATTTTTATATTAACACACACAAAATATGCTATGCAATAAAATGCCAAGTTTGCATAGTTTTAAAGCTAAACCCTAAGGCCTGGGGCACGTGGGTGGCTCAGTCGGTTAAGCATCTGGTTTCAGCTCGGGTCATGATCTCACAGTCTGGATTGTGAGTTGTGCTGACAGCTCAGAGCCTGGAGCCTACTTCCGATTCAGTGTCTCTGTCTCTCTCTGCCCTTCCCCCATGCATACTCTGTCTCTCTCAAAAATTTAAAAAAAATTTAAAAACACTTTTTTGAAGGCTCCCTGGGTGGCTCAGTTGGTTAGGTGTCCGACTTCAGCTCAGGTCATGATCTCACTGCTCATGAGTTCAAGCCCCACATCGAACTCTGTACTGACAGCTTGGAGACTGGAGCCTGCTTCAGATTCTGTCTCCGTCTCTCTGCCCCTTCCCTGCTTGTACTCTGTCTGTCTGTCTCTCTCAAATATAAAATTAAAAAAAAACATTAAAAATTTTTAACTAACTAAATAAAATTTTTTAATAAAAAACAAAATAAAACCTAGGGCCTCAAAAGAGGCCCGGTCCTTGATCGGAGCCCTTCAAGCAGAGCCCCCAGACTGCTGGGGTCCATTCACTCACCTCTCTCTAATATCAAAGGGACTTGGGCAGAAAAGTTTGAGAATCTTTACTTTAGGGACAGAGCCTGGACAAGAGCCAGGGTTTCTAACTTTGTTACTCTTTAAAAGAGCAAAACAAACAAACCACTCTACTGTTCCTGCCTGCCCCATGTTTAACCTTCAAGTTTAGCATTCAGAACATGAAGCATGCGCTTTAAATTTACAACAACTTATTCCTGATTCCTTCCTGTTTAAGAATTACTAGCTGAACCACTAATCATCAACCAGGTAAACAGTAGACTGTATAGAAGACTGCAAAGCATAACACTTAAAATCGGCTGGATTCTTATGGAAAAACCCCAACGCTTCCTGTCACTTAGATCTTTGAAGTTTTATGGCCGTGGAAGGAATTCGACCATCCAGGTCTTGTTGACCCTTCCTCTCTTTAGCTGCGTTCTCACCTCCCCCAGCAGGTGCCCCTGCTGGCGGAGTCTGGAGCTGCCCATGGCTCAAGGCTGCCCTGAAGTGGCCCTTTGCTCATTAGCACGTCCACAGGACACACACCTAACTGGGGCTGTGTTACCCACAGCAGAAGCCACCTCCATGGTCCTCTGTGGCTATGCGTCCTAACTCCTGGTCTTTCTAAAGTTTTACTTTCTTCTTAATGGCACCAATAATGTATGTTGATTGCAGAGGCATTTAATGGTCCAGAGAGTGAAAAGTAGGAAAAAAGTGTCCATGTAGCTTCCCTGCCAAGGAAGAACCTTGGTTAGCTGGGCAGGTCATGTGACTTGGGGTAGCCATGTGGAGGGTCTCCCTGTTTAAGTCACACAATGTGACTCTCTGACAATTTAGAGCTCGGGTCCGTGTAGGGGTTCAGGGAGGTGGTGTTTTGTAGGGCATATTGCTCCGATGAAATGCAGAAGCCTGCCCGAGTTCAAGGTGGGAAGGGACTGGTCACTGCACGGTTTGAGGATCATTAGGTTGGTCCTTCGGTGACTCTAAGGGTTGGATCCAGAGGACAAAGGCCTTCCCAGTGGATCCCAGCACCCCTTCAAATGGCAGGCTTCTGGAGATGTGGGCTGTTGGGGCCCTGGCTAGCTCTTCCAAGATTTTCCCCTCCACCTACTCCATTTCTTGGTGATGTCTACAATTCCTTGAATAAAGAACACATCTAAATTACAAGTACGCCTAGGAAAGGGCGTTGAATGACTTAGATCTACAATGGCTCTTATTCTGAGAGCAGGAAATACCTTACTCTGTCGGACAAACTAAACTTAAGTGACGCTCTGGTCCCCCCCAAAAGAGTAGTGCCGGGGATGGTAAAGGCATTCCTGCCCCAGAACCCAGGGCTGACATAGGGAAATGCCATTAATCATACCCAAGACCCAAAGAACTCTGAGGCCAAGCCATGGAAGGCTCAGGTGAGGGCTGGAAAGAGGGACAAAGATGGATGAGGTTGGAGCCGCGAGCTGCAGGGTTCAGTTCAGGAAATCAGTGCTAGGGTGCAGGGGAGGGCGGGGTGGGGAAGGCTTCCAGGGGAGGGGAGCGTGTCAGAGAAAGAGAAGGAGAAGACAAACGACAGACTGTTTAAAGGTGAATTGGCAGTGGAGGGTGGGAGGTGGCTGGGCCTGGGCAGGGGTGGGTGGGGTAAGGGAAGGAGGAGGGGTAGTGGCTTTGAGGGAGCTCTGGGCAGAGGGCGGCCTTTCGAGGTGATGACCAGAACTCTGGGTTTTAAGAGCAGGAAAGCAGGTTATATTTCACATCCTTCCCTGAATAGAGAGATTGGATTTGGTCAAGAATAAGTCCCTAGGAAGCAATTGTGAGCACCCTGCCCGTCTATCTTGTTGATGAATATAGAGTGGGAGCAAAGTTGGGAGTGTGGGCATCTGACAAGGTCTTTATGATTCAAGAATCACTTACTACACCTTCTTCCTCCTCCTCTGCCTTGGCTAATGGGCTGCTGCGGGTACTCACCACACAAAGGGCAATAAGGCAGTCGTTGTGGGTAATGCAGACGCGGGGCCCTGCCCTCCTGGCCTTCTGAGGAAACTGGTGTTTGAATTTGGTTTGGTTTTGAACTCTCCCCTTGGCCCCAGCAGGACTGAACGTTTCCCCCCTCCAGTCTCTGGGTCGCTTCAGATCCTTCATTGCCCTCAATCCTGAGAACTGGGAGTCTGGTCTGCTCCCTACCATCAACCCCTACTGCGCAATGCAGCCCTGTTTCCTCTGGCCCCTAAGACAGTTTCTGGATTCATCTTTTCCTGCAACCCAGCTTCTCTTCCCAGGACCCTCATCTTGGACACTAGCACCATCATGGCATCAGTCGCACAGGGATGAGAATCTGGGAGTCAGTCTGGATTCCTCCACCCCTATCAACCTCTCTGAGTCAACAAGTCTTATGTTGAGTATCTTCAATAAACCAGGCCCTGTTCGTGGTGCTGAAGAGCAGCGCGCACAATACAAACTCCTGCCTCGGGGGCTTGCCATCAGTGACCTCTGGTGTCACTGCCTTTCGAAGATCTGTTACCTCCTTTTCCGCTCTCACCATCTCCAGTCTTCCCTGTCACCAGGAATCCTCCACTTGGTAGCCAGAGTGATCTTACAAACCCAGATCCGGTCAGTGCTTTGCCAAAAACCTCAAATGGAGACTTTTCTTTTAAATAAAAAATGTGGAATGAAAAAAACCAAGTTGCAAATTATATTGCAATAGTTGAACAGCTTTTTAAAAAGCACTGAAGGGGCGCCTGGGTGGCTTAGTCGGTTAAGCGTCCGACTTTCGCTTGGGTCATGATCTCGCGGTTTGTGGGTTCGAGCCCCGCGTCGGGCTCTGTGCTGACTGCCAGCTCGGAGCCTGGAGCCTGTTTCATAGTCTGTGTCTCCCTCTCTCTCTGACCTTCCCCTGTTCACGCTGTCTCTCTCTCTCCTAGAAATAAATAAAAAATATTAAAATAAAAAAATAAAAAGTAAATAAAAAGCACTGAAGCAGGCAGGGGTGCCTGGGTGGCTCAGTTAGTTGAGCGTCCTACTCTCTTTTTTATGTTTATTTACTTTTGAGAGAGAGAGAGAGAGAGAGAGAGAGAGAGAGAGAATGTGAGGGGGGGAAGGGCAGAGAAAGAAAGAGATACAGAATCCAAAGCAGGCTCCAAGCTCTGAGCTGTCAGCACAGAGAGGCTCAAACTCATGAACCATGAGATCCTGACCTGAGTCAAAGTCGGACACTTAACCAACTTAGCCACCCAGGCCCCCCAAGTGTCCAACTCTTGATTTTGGGGTCATGGGATTGAGCCCTTCATCAGACTCCATGCTGAACGTGGAGTCTGCTTAAGATTCTTTTTTTTTCTTTCTCTCCCTCTGTCCTTCTTTCTCTCTAAAAAAATAAAAAAGCACTGAAGCAGTGGACATATATGTGTGGTAAAATATGAAAACATAGACTGGATGAACACCCCCAAATTCATCTGGTGGTGCCTCTGGGAGGGAGGAGAATGTTACTGGAGAGGGGGAAAGGGAGTTTCAGTTTCATCTGTAACGACTTGTTTGTTTTATTTTTAAAACTTCAGAGCTAAGATGGGGTGCCTGGGTGGCTCAGTCGGTTAAGCATCTGACTTCGGCTCAGGTCATGATCTCACGGTTCGTGGGTTTGGGCCCCGTGTTGGGCTCTGTGCTGACAGCTAGCTCGGAGCCTGGAGCCTGTCTTCGATTCTGAGTCTCCCTCTCTCTCTGACCTCCCCTGCTCACACACACACTCTCTCTCTCTCTCTCTCAGAAATAAATAAATAAATAAATAAAACTTCAGAGCAAAGTTGACAAAAGTTTAATAATAGTTTAGTAAAACCTTAAGTCTTGATAGCGGGAACAAGAGTGACATTATTCTATTTTCTGGATTATGGGAAAACTTGTCAGCATTTAAACCATAAATACCACAGGGTTACCTCACTGTCCCCACCCCCTCAGCCTGACAAAGTGGCTCTCCACCAGCCTGTGCCGACCTCTCCTCTCTACGCTGGAGCACGTGCGGTTCCCCAAAGACACACACAGATGCTCTTGCCTCTGGGCCTTTGCCAAGGCCCTTCTCCCGAATACCCTTTCCTGCTTTGCTGCTTCACCCCTTCCCTTTCCGACTCAGCTCCAGTGGGGCGGTGAGGATGGCTTGTGTAGGGAGCTGGTTAGGACATTCTAGAGAGGCCAGTTCTTTCTCGTCCTGGTTTGTATTCAGCTGCAGCCAGAGAGACGGATCACTTGTTTCTTGTTATTTACAATCTGGTTTGTTTCAAAACCGTTATCAGTAAGGGGGATGTGGGAAGAGTAAGACCCTCCACAGAGCCCTCCTGCCCTCCAGCCTTCCCGAACAGCCTAGCCCTGAGGCAGAAGCTTCCCAGGAGAATAAGGAAAACTGATAACCTCATTCCCTGGTCTGGCTTTGCTGGGATTATCGCGTGGCCCTCCCGGCAGCTGTTGGAGGAGTTGGGGTAGTGCAGGCCAGTGCCACCCTGTGCCTAGAGGAAGGAACCACGTCTGGGCCTCCAGCTGGGATGCTCAACAGGCCCATGGACTCTGGGCCCTCAACCTCCTCTCCCTGCCATTCTGCCCTTGATTGCTTCTTTTTAAAAACTTTTTAAAGCTTATCTATTTTGAGGGGGGAGGATCAGAGAGAGAGGGAGAGAATCCTAAACAGGCTCCCCACCGTCACAGCAGAGCCTCACAGCAGAGCCGGACGCAGGGCTCGATCCCACGAACCGTGAGATCATGACCTGAGCCGAGATCAAGGGCTGAACGCTTAACCGACTGAGCCACCCAGGCGCCGCATTCTGCCCTTGATTTCTGTGCATCCTTTGAGGTAGACATCATCCTCACTTCCCCTTTCACAGACTAGGGTGGCTGTCTGTCACATGCACCCCCCCACCACCGGAGCATGACAACGGCCCGATCCCCTGCAAAGCACACATCACATCACCCTGAACTCTAACTGCCGGTTCTGTCCTATCTTCTGCAGCAGACAGTGATCTCTGAGAAGCAGAGACAGAGTCTGTCTGGTTTGCGCTTGTATCTCTAGTGCCTGCGGCGCTGCCTGATAAGAGCTCAGCACTTTCTCTGAATGAGTGGATTGTCCTCCCCACCAAACTGTGAGCACCTTGTTGATAAGGACTGGGCCCTCGTCACCTCTGGGTCCTCAGTGCCTTGTATAGTGCTTGGCACACATATCCGGTGCTCAATAAATTCTTGTCGATTTGAGCGACCACACCTCTGTTTCTCCATTGACACTCTGGATGGAGGGAAAGGATCTTTGCTTCTCTCCCCCTCCTCCCCTGACTGTGTCAGAGCTGGTGGTTGAAACCATGGAGCCCTGCCTCCAATGACCACATACCTGAACCTTATAAAGGTAGAGCAAGAGGGGATAGCCGAGTTCCCGGGGTCAGGCATCTCGCCCCTAGCCGATCCTAAGTCCAGGAGGACTCCTTGGGAGAAGGGGTGCTCCAGGGCCCCTCCCCACTCACTTCAGTCTCCAACATTCTCGAGATCCCATTGTCTTCCCTGAATTCTTCCCGCTACCACACAAGTCTTGTTTCATCTTAACCTATTTTCAGAGAAGATGTGTTTTGGCCAGGTGTGCCTGTTCCTCAACCCAAAATAAAATACAGGATCTGTCCTGCTCTAGGACCAGTGTTTCCCCATCTGGAACTTTCTTTTTAAATTCATATCACCATTCTGCTTCCAAATCAGGTCTCCTCCAGCAAGTCTCCCTTAAACTAAGCGCATGTTTTAATTTTAATTTTCACCCCCTTCTCCCATTACTCTATAAGCCAACAGCATTTGTAGTTTACGTTTGTTCCCTATACTGTTCAAATGTGAATTCTGTCTTCCTAACCAGACTGCATAAGCATGCGCTATTTTATTTTTTTAAAGTAAACTCTAGGGGTGCCTGGGTGGCTCAGTGGGTTGAGCGTCTGACTTTGTCTCAGGTCATGATCTCATTGCTCATGGGTTCGAGCCCTGCGTGGGGCTCTGTGCTGATGGCTCAGAGCTTGGAGCCTGCTTGGGATTCTGTGTCTCTCTCTGCCCCTCCCCCACTCGCATTCTCTCTCAAAAATGAATAAATGTTAAAAAAAAAATTTTTTTTAAGTAAACTCTACCTCCAACGGGAGGGCCAGTACTTACCACCATGAGATCAAGAGTTGCCTACTCTACCCACTGCCTCAGTCAGGTACCCCAAGCATGCACTATTTTAAAAGCAGGATCGATGATTATCACACATTGACAAGAAGGAAAAAAATACATACCAAAAAGGGAGTAGAGGAGGATTTTTCTTTTGTTGCTTTAATGTAGAATTGGTCATCTTGGTTCTTGCAAACTCCTTAGCACAATGAGAAGAGAATTTGACGTCTGCAAAAATACTTCAGGACCCATTAAGTATCTGTAAGTACACGGGAAGAAAGACCATGTTATTACAGGCATTATTTTTCTATTCCCCCACTTCTTCTTGGGGTTTGCCCGAAGTCCTTGGCTTAAACCATGAGTGTTAATTGGTTGACTTAGCTTTGGATTGTGGTCCACTAAGATCGCCAGATCCTTTGAAGTTAAAGAGTTTATGCCCTGCCATGTGAATGTAGGTAGGGGTACGTGTAACCCATGAGAGAGCAGGAGGTTCTCCCAGGAGGCAGGCTCCAGGCTGTGTGTGTAGGGAGGTGGGGGGAGTGGGAAGAGGGAGACTGGAGACAGACATACATACTGAGCTGGCAGTTGGGGCAGGGCTGGGGAGCAAAAGGGGAGGGGGGAAGAGAGGAGTCTGGGCCAAGGCCAGAGGTGGCTCCCAGGGGAGTCCTCAGAGCGGGCAGCCGGACGTCGCTCCATCCTTCCCGCCTGACGGATGGGTCTGCTGCTCAGGCACAAGCTGTCAGGCCAGGCTGCTGCCAAAGCAGAACAGTGGCGCTTCTGTGCGCGCTGCTCCGCGCCTGGAGAGTGGAGCCGCCCCGAAGGCCGCGGGAGTGATGGAGAAAGCAGACGTCCCGGAGCAGAAGCCGTGAGGGGCGGGGACCCCCAGCNCCCCTGCAAATCCATTAAGAAGAGATAATTGAAAACTCCGGGGTAATATTTAAGGCCGCGCGCCGACGCGGGGCGGAAGGCCCGGCTGCGCCCGCCGGGCCCGTCAGTGCGGTGCGCGCCTTTCCCCCCACCGCGCCCTTCGCGGGCCTCCTGGCTGTCCCCGCCTCGCTCCCAGCCTTCGCGTCCTGGGCTCTGCGGAAGGCTTGCCTCGAGAGCCTTCTAGTTGCATAAAGAGGGACAAATCACATGGGCGAAATGGGGCTCGGGAGCCAGCGTGCGCGGTGGACACAGCACCTTGCCCCGCTGGCCCCGCTCGAACCTGACGCATCAGCACGAAGCCCTGCTTGGTGCCTGTGGCCGCTGCATCCCCCTCTGCCTGCAGGGCCTCTCCGGTGCTTACTCACAAGCTGCCCCTCCACCCAAACCATCCGAAGGAACGAAGGAACGGTCCCTGGAGGCGGGAGGGCGTCACACCGCTTCTGACCACAAGGTGATCATTGTCCTGGCTGGCGATGAGGACAGGAGGATTTATTATATGTATATATTCTCAGTATTCCACAAACAATGTTTAGAAAGGGCTCGAATAGCTTCCTTTTATGCCTCCCTCTCCCATAAAGATGAACTACCTGTTGCCCTGTACGTTGCTGTCCTTTGGGGCATTGTGTGTCATGCAATGGTTTCAAGTCGGCCCCCCTACAAGGCTATGGCCTCTTGAGAACAGGAAGCAGGTCTAATTTCCCTACATAGCCCTTGCTCCTGGCTCAGTGCCAGGCACATAACATGTGCTCAGTAAACGTCATTGACTTGGATGCTCTCTGCATCCCTAGAGGTCTCCGGGGTTTCCATGCAAGCACATGGGGGGAGGGTGGGACAGAGCATGGAAGGGCGGCGGGATCTGTGAGGCTGGGTTGGGGGGTCACATCAGTTTCCCACAGTGACCAGCTCCAGGATGTTCCCAGAATGCGGCAAGGGGGAATTGCTGAGAGCCCTGATCTGCACTGTGATGTAGGAATCCTTAGGTCTCTACCTGGGCTCTCAGGGTGGGGGTGGGACTCTCTATGCCATTTGGCTCACACCCCCAATCAGGTCAGCCTCAAAACTCCTGCTGCGTGAGCGTGTGTGTGTGTACACACCGACACGTGTGTCCATAATGTGTTTTGGGTGGGGGGAGGGGAGCAGAAGGAAGGGGAACAGGTTATCTGAAGATCTACCCATGCAAAAAGCAAGAGAGATTCTGGCATTTCCATCGATAGCCAGCTGGCCCCTACCCCTCGGGCAGGGCCCTTCTTGATCTCCTCTCTTGCCCCAGACTTCCCAAACACAGTGCCCAGCACCCTGCCAGGGGCAGTACTCACAAGAAGGCACGATTGAGGGAGGGGCTGTTCTGGCTCAGCTTCCAACTCCACCCCCATTGGTCGCTGAGGCCACAGCTGCAGGGACCCCCCCTGTGTGGCCAGGATGAGGCCCATGCCCTTCCAACTCTCCGTGTCTAACTGAAGGACCCCTCGTCCGAATCACAAAACATGAGAACTGGAAGGGGCCAACAGAACATCAGGTCTAGCCCCCTCTTAACATCTACGGGGCAACTGAGACCCCGAACTTGTTTGTATGTGAGGCTGTTGGGGACAGAGCCAATGCGAGAATCCCAACGAGTTAGTGGCCGCGTTGGAATTAGAGTCCCAATCTCCTGCCCTACTTTAATACACACAATTAGTATCAGAAGTGCCTTCTGCAGACATTGCCGGTGGGGTCGTGTTACAGTTCCCATCTACAGATGAGGAAAATGAGGCTCGGGAAGAGGAGTGATTTGTCCAGACTCACACACTGGTAAACAACAGATCCAGGATTTGAGCTCCAATTTGATTGGCTCCGATTTCAGGGCTCTCTTCAATATCCACTCCTCTGCCTCCAACACACACACACACACACACACACAGCCAAGCCAGACCCGCTTCCCAGACATTCACTCTTCATCCCTGGGACATCTGCAGTCAGAGGTCTTTTCTCTCCTCGGCCCACCTTCCTACCCAGGGCAGTACTCTTTGTCCCAAATGAAGGCAGGAGGGGTGTCCCCGGTATGGTTCTGGGCGCAGACCGTCATGGACTGAAGCCACACAGAGCCTGATCTCCTGCACACAGCCCAGCTCCTGTCCGTGGCTGCTGAGGCCTCAGCCATAAATCCCCAGGTCTCAGCTCATAACCATTAGCAAGCGATTGGGCTCATCAGGACGCATTTATGAGACTCAGGTCAGATAAATGGATTGCCGGAGGTCAGGAACAAGGGATGTCCTCGCCTCGCCTTGCTTCAGAGGTGTCCCCCACCACCCAGAGGCTGGCAGATTCCATTCGACTTCCTGCTGTATGTAGAAGAGGGGGTGTCATCACAGTGAGGTAGAGATATGTCCCCAGGAGATGCAAAGCCTCAGATAGCTCGTAGTTCCCAGGGCTGGACACACACACACACACACACACACACACACCCAGAGGCACATACGTGAGCCCACGCACACTATCATACCCCATCTGGGGTCAGGTCTAAAGTATTCAGCAACCACCACCACCTCCCACGACCCTCACCTCAGGGATGTCCCCACCCTGCTCCACCTTTGAGGTGTTCTCCAGTTCGGTGCCACTCCAACATCACTGTGCATCCAGACGACTGGGGGTTCTGTTAAAATGCAGATTCTGACACAGTCGATCTGGAGCGGAACCTGGGGTTGTTTTTCTGATCCGCTTCCGGGTCAAGCCCATGTTGTATCTCCAAGGATTTTAAACAATATGCCTGCATAATGAAGGGGTGGAAGTTTCAGAATTTGGAAGAGATGGGGGAGTAGATATAGTTTGGAACAACCCCTCCTCTGCCCCCCCCCCCCACCANGCCACCCAGGCGCCCCTTCACACAATTCCTTCTTGTCCTTCAAATCGGAGCCAAATGTCACTTCCTCAGAGAAACCTTCTCCAGCCACCCAATTTAAGGGGTCCCTCCTGCGCCCAGTCCACAATCACCTCAGCCCTGCTCATAGTAGGTGCCACAGCTTGCACGTACACATTTGGTTCCTTTTTTTGGGTCTGCCTGAAATATAGGCCCTGGGGTCAGGGGTCATGTCTGCCTTATTCATTCATGAATTCTCAGTACCCAGTGCCTAGTGTGCAGCATATACTCAGTGAATATTGCTGAATGAATGAATGAATGAATGGGGCAATTTCCATGCTGAGAAGTAATGGGAAGAATATCTGAATGGCGAGCGGAGGCCAAAGGCACTTAGCGAAACATCCTTGGCTGAAGGAAAAGGGGAGGAAGTGCACATTGTGTGACGGACTTCAGAGAGGTGACCCAAGGGAAGGAGGGAGGCAAGGGCATCTGGGTAACGGATTGGCCTCACTGGTCCCAGGTGACGTGACAGGGGTGAGGAAGAGGCCTGGGGGGAGAGGTCCTGTGGGCAGGGGCGGGTGCCGCGGGATCTTGAAAGCCATGGCAGGCAGCAGGAAGGCAAGTGGTCTTCCCCGGACCTCAATGGCAAAGCTCTTTACTTATTTATTCTTTCCTATGCTTGACAGATGCTAACTGAGCCTCTATTTCGGGCTGTGCTGGGTGTTCCATTAGCAGGGCCGAACACAATGGCTCAGATTCCTGCCCTCATGGAGTATGCAGTCTATCTGGAAGGACTGATAGTAAACTGATTGAATGGAATTGTCCCGATTGGGCTAAGCCTACGAAGGAGAGGTGTGTGATGGATAGTGGAGACGCTCCCCTAAGACAGAACAGTCACCCAGAGTCCTGAGGGGTGGGGCTTTTCCTTGCCAGCCCCCTGAACCCTCAGCTTACATCCTGGACTTCCTTGCACTCCTCTGTCCTGCCCCTTTAAGAGGCGCGCCTCTTTCCTGAGCAAAGGAGGTTCCGGGCACACAGCCGAGCCTGCCAAGGTTGTGGGCTATAAATCAATGCTGGCACTCCCTTGGCAGTGGGCTCTCCTCTGAGTTGCCCAGATGGCGGGCAGGCCTGTGGCTCCAGGGGCAGCCAGGCTCACAAGAGGGGGGAAGCAGGCAAAGTGGAGACACAGCTGGGTCCCGGGCCCCGATGACAGCTGTCCACCTCTGTCTAAGGGCCTCAGGGCAGAAACAATGCCAAGGTCCTGACATGCCAGTCACAGGGACCTTCTGACTCCTGAGTCACAAGCTGGCATTGACCTTCGGGGTCACAGCCCTCACCCCTTGCTGGATCCAGGCCTCACAGACATGCTCTGAGGCCAAAGGCAATGGGTATCTCCTTTTGGATGACCCCTCGGAGTCATAGTTTGCTCTTGCATCCAACCTCAAAGTTCTGCCTGTGATTTGACCCTTTTCCCTCTTGCTGTGGCCAAGGTGTGCTCCCTAACCCTCTGAAGGACAGCAGCTTTCTGTTCGGTGGGGGGCCGGGACATGTCCCCTCTGTCCTCCCTTTCAGCTTCCCAGAAAGACGGGGATAAGTTTTCTCAAGGTCAGCCACAGAGGGCGGAACTCTGCCCTCCTGGGGGTTGGCATCCCTCAGCCACCCTCACAGGTGCTGTGACAGAGGGAACATATGTTGCCCCTACCCCAGAGGACAGTAACATCTCAGCAGCCACAGCCACACAGAGCTGAGCTCAGCAGGCCTCGACAGAGCTGGAAAGGCAGCCTCTAGCCCTGGCCTGGGCCTGGGTTGTGTGCAGAGGGGTGGAGGAAAGCCTGGAGACCCTTCCCACAAAGGAATAGACAGGCTTGGCTGCTTTCTCCTCTCTCCCAGCCCCCAAATAACCAACAATGTCTCTAGAACAGTGGAAAACTCCTGGGTTGTAGAACATTCGAGATTTCCTGGGATGTTCTTGCCCTCCAGTTCTCCGGGGAAAAGCCAGAGCTCCCAGGACCTTAGAAGTCTTCTCTCACACGTTCATTGTACAGATGAGGAAACCAGAGGAGGAAACCCGGGGCTCCCAGGATGCAGGTGGTTTCCACTCTACCACGTTTGCTTCCTGACTAGAAACTCCTTGAGCCACCACTAAGCGGGATGTGCTATGCTTTACCTGTGATAGAGAAGATGGAGGTTAGATGGTAAGTAGGACTTTCTCAGAATAGTGGATTACAGAAGTGGATAAGACAAAGCAAAGAAAGTGAGTTCTCCAAAACCGTGAGGCGGGAGCAGGGAGGGATGGAATATGGCAAACAGGAAATAGAGGGGAAGGGGACTGGCATGGAGCCCGAGCGGGGGACCGGGGGGCGCGGGGCTTCTGGGGGTCCTCACGGAGTCCCTCCAGCCTTCCTCTGTCCCAGGCTTCTCGGAATCTACGGCAGCTTAAATTCAGGCCTTACCTCGACTGCTTCTCTTGGCTTATTCCTTGCTCTCCCGGGATGGCTTATCTGGCTGCCAGAGTCATTTGCCGTCTCTAATTTGTGTTTAAATTAAAGTTCCCACAAACAGGGGCTTAATGTGCTGTTACCGAGAGCTCCCGGGCCCCCTGCGGCTCCAGGAAGTTGAGGGGGGCTGGGGGAAGAGGCCCTTCTGCCCACGTCAAGGCTGAGCCCGCTGGGCACAGGCACCTGGAGTGGGTGAGCCCACTGGGCGCCTCGGGTCCTCGCTGCTCTCCCCAGAATGATGACGCTTCGGGGCGGGGCAGGGCAGGTCGTGTTCACAAAGAGCTTGGTGATGGCAGACTTGACAAGGGGCTCCCTTGGCAATTGTTCACGCTTTTTCAGGAAAGGAGGCAGGGGAGGTGCACAATCAGAAGGGGGCAGGGGACAGAATCAGAGAAGCTCCGAGTTTTAGCACTTACACAGAGTGGTCCCCGTGTCCCAGCGCTGCTCCTAGGGGCTTTGTGGGCCCAAACTCACTGAATCGTCTCCACAACCCTATGAGGTGGGGGGTTGCTATTATCATCAGCCCCGGTTTTATAGATGGGGAAACTGAGGCCCGGAGGAGTCAAGTATCCCGTCTAGGATCACACTGCTAAGAAAAGGAGGATCCAGGATTAGCGTCTATGCGGTCTGGCTCCAGATTTTGGGGGCTGGGCCACCGCTGCGGCCAAGATTTGTCTGTTACCCTCCAACATCTGGGTCGCCCCGTGGGGCTTCTCTTCGATTGCCGGCATGATGGAGACAGAATGAGACTCCTGTATCCTCCCTCTCCCCTCTCTGAGCCACAGATTTCTCATCAGTAAGGCATGTGTGGGGATTCCAGGGCTCGGAAGCCCTTAAGGGGACAGCTGGGCAGAGCAGCCAGCAGAGGCGGGCCCCCGGCGCCGGTCTGTTTCATTCCCGTTGGCCTGACCACGGATTCCTGCCGTCCGTCTGCACGGCCCCTTGATTCTGCTTTCCAGGAAGGTAGAGGCAGGGATTCCTCATCCCTCAGCGAAAACCCTTCGTAGAGAGCTGTCCTCTGTCCGTTGCTCCCAACCCTCTCTGTTCCTCGGAGGAGCCCCTGGAGAAGAGGGGTCATAAAGCTGACCTAGGTCTCTAAACCACCGGGGCCCGGTCCTCTATCCCACCCTCCCTTTGCCCAGATGAAGCCGGCCAGAGTTCGGATGGGAAACAAATGGCACATTCAAAAGGGCTTCAGGGAAGAGAGTTTAATGATATGACAATTTGCAAGATATAGACAGGATCGGGGGAACCAATAAGGGCCCGATGAGGCACCAAGAAGCCCCAAAGAGGCAGGAAATGGAAGTGTGCAGCAAAGCCTGATTCGACCGGGGGTCATGAACGAAGGGTTCCACCCAGCAAAGCTGTGGCCACAGAGGAACCCCAACCCTTGCTGGGACTCAGGCAGGAGGGAGAGCAAGCATCAGGGGGTGGGAAATAAATACAGTGGCTTCTCCCTCCTTCCCTGCCAGGACCCCAGCTGGCCAAAGCCAACGAAAACCAGGAGGTCAGGAGCCCAGGAGCCCAGGTGAAGCAGTCTGCTTAGAGCTGCTTCCCCCGGGCCCAGGGCAGCCCAGAGAACACAGGGGGCAAACAAAAGAACCCACCGGCCCCACCCGGGAGCCCCATAGGAAGGCAAAGCCTATCTCTGCTGCTTCTTCGCCACCTCTGTCCCTGCCCACAGACAAACAGTAACTGACGGGGAAGGAGATTCAAAACTCCTTGTTTGACAGAAATGGTCTGGCTCCCAAAGATGGTGCGGATCTAGGCAGAAGGAAGGTAGAAGGAAGGAGGGCTGGCTGGGCCAGGTGCCACCTGAGTCTGAGAGTGGGGAGAGGCCAGGAGGCCAGAGCCGGACGGGAGAGGATGTCACGCGGCGAGGCGAAATCACTGTACAGCTTCAGGATTTAGTACAAACCACTGGATCCTGCTTCTGCCTCCCCTCTCTAGACTGTGAGCCCCTAGAGGGCAGGAATTTTGTCCGCACCTCTTAGGTGCATTGTTAGAATGTACTGGATGAATAAGTGGATAACAAGTAAATGAATGAACAAGCCCATCCACAGCTCTTGTGCACACCCCCGGGACCTCGTCAGGGAGCACTGTTGAATGAGTCCCACGCAACACTCCTAGACAAGTTTCATTCCCGTCATCGCTCGCCTCGGGTTTTCCTTGCAGCCGTTTAGTCACTGGCCGCTGGAGCCCACGTAGGTCTCCCGACCTGCCAGGGGC
This sequence comes from Crocuta crocuta, assembly GCF_008692635.1. Lineage (NCBI taxonomy): Eukaryota > Metazoa > Chordata > Mammalia > Carnivora > Hyaenidae > Crocuta > Crocuta crocuta. The sequence goes on from NW_027528345.1 coordinate 13,921,649, forward strand.
TGTGCTTTGATAGCACCTGTCCACACATGCCGCTGTGACTTTGGCCGCTCTCAGTAAGGGGGTGGGGGAAACAGCAAGTGACTCCATTTTGCACGCAGCCTTCCCGCGAGCTCTTTCTCTGGAGAAATCTTGACCCGTGGCAAACCGTCCGTGGTATTCCCGGCTGGAGCCTTTGGCAAGAGAAGGGAGGCGAGAATGACAGTGCCAAGGAGGCAGCTGAAGGATTGTCACCTTGGGAGCCACAGTGCAGGCTCGCTTTTTTCCAATGGGCCATAAAAACTGAGGGAGGCAAGGGGAAGGGGAGAGGGAGTCACCAGATAAACACTAGAGTTCTCAAGTGCAGTCGCTGTGCAGAGCCCACCTGGCGCAGCGATGTCGCGCAGATCGTGTGGCCAGGCAGCTGGCTTCAACAGCCCCGCTCTGCCACTCGCCCGGCTGTGCGGCCTTGGGCGACACTCCGTTACTACGCCTGTTTCGTCACTTTAAAAAACAGTGCCTAGCGCTCCTACCCACCGCATATGGTGGTAGAGAAGAGTAGGTGGGTTAACAGTCATGAAATATGTCAGAGTCCGTGGTCCAGACATAAATAATTTCATTGCATACACACATTACAGGCGTAATTCATTTCTTACATGCATTTCGTTACAGAAAGTTGAGCGGGACGCCTGGGTTCTAGCCCCACAAGCTTTCTTTTTCCAGAACAAGGCCAGCCTTGGCTACCCCCCAGGTTTGTTGTGAGCGGGGAGCTAATGCATGTGAAAATCAGAACGTGTGAAAGCTGGTTCTTTGTCGTCAAGACCACGGAGGCCGCCTGATTTAGCAGGACACAGGGAGGTATGGTCAAGGGCTGTCAATCGTCAACTTCTGATTATCTATCTGCCTTGTGGAGGTCCCCTTCTTGCCAACGGCATGAGCTCTTTGGCCTGGTTAGGTCTTCGGTTGACAACATCCAGGCGTCTCACGGGTCCCTCCCACAGAGAAGGGGCTGGAAGGGAAAGGCTGGCCCTTCCCGTCCCGCCACCAAGGCAGGTATAGCCAGCGAAGCAAGCTGTGAGAGAGGGGCGCGTGCCTCCCTCTCAGGACGCTTTCCTTTGGGCAGGAGGGGACAGACCGAGCAGGGGCGGGACAGTAGGGTGGCCAGCTCCTCTGTACCAGGGCCTCAGAAAGAGATGGGTTTGTCTGGATTGTGGAGAGCTGGGAATGAAAAACGAATACACATCCCAGAGGAAAGGACAAATGTTCTGCCACTTACTGCTCCCTATGGGATTTCAAAGACTCTTGGAGTCTCAGTTTTTCTCATCCTCAAAATGGAGATAATTATACCTAATTAAGAGAGTGGATAAACACAACGAACATCGGTGACACATATAAACCCCTTGCTATATGAGTAATCTAGTCAATGGCAGCCATTTGAGCTAACATTTTGCATTATCTGTACCCCATCCCCTCCAAGGGATGGAGAAGGGCTGACATCTGCCCCAGGAAAGGTGGTGGCGGCACGAGTGTTTATAACTTATGTTTATGGTTTCTTCCCAGAGAACATACTAAGTGTTCGTCCGTCCATTCACTCAGCAAATGTTGCATAATTTGTACAACTTGCCATTATTCTGCTCACTCGTATTTGTCTGACTCTCACCACTGGAACTGCAAGGCTCATGAGGTCAGGGGCAATGTCTGTGGAATGCACTAGATGCTTAGTGAATACCTGCGAGGTGAGCGAACGGATGGAGCGCAAGGCACGTCTGCAAGACTGAACTGGGGGGCGCCTGGGTGGCTCAGTCGGTTAAGCGTCTAACTTCGGCTCAGGTCATGATCTCACAGTCTGTGGGTTCGAGCCCCGTGTCAGGCTCTGTGCTGACAGCTTGGAGCCTGGACCTGCTTCGGATTCTGTGTCTCCCTCCCTCTCTGCTCCTCCTCCCTTTCCCACTCTGCTTCTGTCTCTCAAAACTAAATAAACATTAAAAAAAAAAAAAAAAGCCACTGAAATGGACCAGACCAGGAGGTAGGGGCAGGAGGCCTGCATTTTGGGCTCAGTCAGGCCTCTAGGAACCAAACTTTCCCTTGACCTGGAGCCCCCACAAACCTCTTCCACTATGAGATACTGGAATGTCCCTGGAGACCAGACTCCAGGAAACTTCCCCCAGTGGGAAGATAGCCATGCATCTGCTTAGGCTTCTCTAAAAGACCTAGAGATGGGTTTGAGGCCCCCCAGTCTGAAGAATACAGCAAGTGACCAAAATAAGAAGGATAAAAAAAGAATCAATAGCCAATGGAAGGAGTAGCCGCCTCTTAGTCACTTCACAGAGAGAGGGAAATCCCAGCCAGTAGTGCGTAATTCACCCAAAAGAAGACATGACCTAAGGCCCTGCTTTTGTGGCTATTGGCTGCTCCCACACCTAAGACCACAGACCTCAATGTGTGTGATCCGGGATGTCTAGAGATGGAAGAGTAAAGGGAGAATCGTAATATCCAAAAGGCGGAAACAACCCAAGTATCCATCAACTGAAGAGTGGATAAACACAACGAAACGCATCCATACGATGGAATATTATTTGGCCATGAAAAGGACTGAGCTATCCTGAAGTATGGATACACCTGCAGCGTGGATGGCCCTCGGAAACGTTATGCTAAGTGAGGTCAGCCAGTCACGAAGACCACACGTCATGATTCCATTTATAGGAAAGTCCAGGACAGAGAAATTGACAGGGACAGAAAGCAGATTGGTGGTTGCTTAGGGCTTGGGCAGGGAGGGGATGGGGGGACATGGGGGTGATAAGTCAAGGCGATGAGATTTCTTTTGGGGGCACAGATTGACTGTGCCGATAGTCGCACCTATCTGTGAATCCACTAAAACCACCAAATTATACACTTCGATGGTGAACTGTAGGGGAGGTAAATTCGTTCTCAAGAAGTTTGTTTAAAGAGAGTGAACGGGCAAGAAGGGGAAGGGGCTTTGAGATGGAGCAGGATGGCTGTGGTTGGAAACAAAGTGCGAGGCCTGCAGGGTCCTGGCTGCGCCCCCAAGCCAGAGCCTGCACGGCCCACAGGCGGTGTCATGGTAGCCCCCAAGCCATGACTCGAGAAGATAAATTGGCCCCAGAAGGTATGGGGCTGGGTCTCTTCTCCCCTGACAGCTCCCTCTCTGTGTTTTTTCTGGCACAAGAAACATTCTGTCTTCTTGTATAAATAGGGGAAATTTATGATAGTTTTCCCCCTTCTCCTCCCTGGTGGGCTACTCAGAAGGGGCCTGAGGGTCGGGGGGCGGGGAGAGGAGGGAGATATAAATGTGGAAAGACTGGAAGGAGTCAGGGAGCTTGGCTCGGGCCCCTGTTCCTTTCCCTCCACATGTTTGACCATCTGGGTGAGGAGGCAACTGAAGAAGAGGTGCAGGCCCAGGGAGGCGGGTCTCTGAAGCTGATGCAACAGGAGGGGTGAAGGGGAAATGAGGGAAGCATGGCTTGGCCATCCCAAAGCACGTCAGATGAGACACAGGGGCCCCTGCCTGGTCTGAGTTACTTCCGTCCTTGCTGCTGGTTGAGGCAGCTGATATGGTGGGAAGAGAATTCATCTTGGATTCAGAAAGTGGACAGAATATCTAAGTGTGACCTTAAATGAGTCACTTGCTCTCTCTCTTGGCCTCATCTGTAATAAAAGGACGGGGGTGGGAGGGTGGAGAGATTAAACCGATCAGGGGCTTAAAACTGGCTTTCGCTATAGGGTCCTTTCTTCAAATAAAATCTGTTTTTTTTAAGGTTTATTTGTTTTGGGAGAGAGAGCAAGTATGAGCGGGGGAGGGGCAGAGAGAGAGAATCCCAAGCAGGCTCCCCACTATCAACGCAGAGCCCAGTGCAGGGCTCGAACTCACGAACCGTGAGATCATGACCTGAGCCGAAATCAGATGCTCAACTGACTGAGCCACCCAGGCGCCCCTCATATAGAATCTTAAGTAGCAACCCAATAGCTAACAGGGGTGTCCACCTGAGTTTCTTGGGTTGAAACGAGGCGGGATGAGAAACGCCCAGGCCCCTGTCCTGACTGCGAAGGGGTTTGGCCAAGCATTACATGATCTCCAAGGTCCCCTCCTTCTCCGTCTGCAGGAAGGGACTTGCCCTGTATAGAGAGTTCAGGCTCTGCACACTCCAGGGTTGGGGCCCCAGTCCTACCACTTACTGTGTGTCCCCTGGCACATCACTTACCTCCTCTGGGCCTCAGTTTCCTCCCCTGTAAATTAGAATACTAGTGATCCCCATCTCAGGGGACTGTCGTGAGGATTATATTAACTAATGTGCGTAATATCTGGCAATCAGTAACTGTCATTATTATAACTACTCCCTGACCTGAAGTGACCCTGCTGCTGAGTCTGAACCACAAATCGGGTGTAAGAAGGTGCATCAGGAAGGATGAAGACAATACTGCCCTAACAGAAAGGCCCCCAAACACAGCAACTTCTAGAAAACAAGTTTATTCCTCATGTAACAGCCTCCATGGGGCAGTTCCGGCCGGCAGGCAACTCTGTTCCATCTGCTCAGTCAGGGACGTGGCTTCCTTCGATGCGGTGGCTTTGCCCTCGCTTAGGGATGTCTCTTCAACCGCACGGTCAAAGCTCCATGCCAGGGGCATCTGGTCCAGCTCGTGAAAGAACTTGCCCGACGTCTTCAGCCTCTGATGACATTACATGGCTCCCATTCCTCTCTGGCCCCACCTGGCAGCAAGGGCAGCTGTGAAATGGGTGTCCAGCCGGGATGCCGTCAGCCTTCCTGCAACCAGGAGAGAAGGGATTTTACTGAACAACCAGCAGCCTTAATCCAGGGCTCAGACCCACATCTGAGCCCCCCTCTTCCCCTTGACCCCAGTCCAGAAAACACTGTGATCCCCATGAGGTCACGGTGCTCCCCAGTGGCCATGATGCCAAGATCAGCAGTCACAGGACAGTGACGTAGAGGCCTTGCTACAGGGAGGACACCCTTTCATCCACCTTCCTTTTTTTTTTAATTAAGAAAAAAAAAATTTTAATGTATTTTATTTTGAGAGACAGAGATAGAGAGCAAGTGGGGAAGGGGGAGAGAGAGAGGGAGACACAGAATCTGAAACAGGCTCCAGACTCTGAGCTGTCAGCACAGAGCCCGATACGGGGCTCGAACCCACAGACTGTGAGATCATGACCTGAGCCGAAGCCAGGCGCTCAACCGACTGAGCCCCCCAGGCGGCCCCCCTCCATCCATCTTCGCAAACATGTGAGACACGCTTCTGCCCCACTGCCCATCTGCCACTTCCTCATGGTCCCATCCCATTCTCCATCCTCTGTTCCCAGTCACTCCATGCGACTACAAATGTGGGGGTGCAGTAGGAATAGAAGGCAAGCCCCAGGCAGGGAGGAGGTCCATGCAGGCATGGGTTTCAGTGCCGGGTAAATCCAGCTACCAGATGCGCAACCGGAAGTGGGGCAGCTCTCTGAGCTTCAACGGACTTCCTATTTCTTCCGGAAATAGGAATAACAAGCTTATTTGTCAGGCTTATTGTGAGCACCGATACCCAGTCTATAACACTGTGCTCGGCCCTCAAGAAACCTGATTTTACTTGGAGTCAGCAAAGCCAACTTGATCCATGCCCCCTGGCCTCATCCAGCCTTTGCGTGGCCTTTCCCCCCTCTCCTTCCTGGCCAGTGTCCCACCCCCAGCCTCTTCTTTACTCCCATCCTCACTGCCTTCCTACCTGAGCCCCATCTACACTTTTCATCTCCAGCAAGTCTTTCCACTTGGCCACTTCCCATCCCCCGCCCCCGATTCCCTACCCCCACCTTCTGGCTGCCCCAGGGTCCTGGACCGACCTTTTCACAACTTTACCTGCGTCCTGCCTCTCCCTTCAGAAAGCCCCACCTCCCGCTTCAGAGAGTGTGCAGCAGGGGAAGGGGGTTAAGCCTTGTCATTAGGCAGATCAGAGTTCAGATTCCAACTTGGCCACGTTCTAGTTTTATGACTTTGGCAAGTCGCTTCTCTTTGGACCCTTTATTTCCCCCCTCTGGAGGGGCCGGGTACGTGCAGACTGGTACAGAGCTTGAAGGGATTTCGTAAACATCCATCTCCTCTGCTCTCCCCACCTCCCCCAGCCCACACTCCAGAGACTGACTCTTGACCAAAGGGGGGTATTAGACCAAGGAAGTAATTCCCCCACCATGGCCCTCGCAGGGGAAAGAGCAGTGACTTCCCCTTGAAGTCTCTGGGCACTGAGAGGGACCACCAACCCAAGAGCCACAGCAGAGGCTGAGGAAGAACTCAGGCCTCCCAGCCTCCAGGGTCTCAGGGCTTCATTCCCTCCTGCCCCCACTGCATACACCCCAGTTGTTCGATCCGAGGGTTGATCTGATCAGTCTTAGAGAATCCGTTGGGCTCTTAACCTCCTAGGGGTTTCACGCCTCTATCTCCAACCTTCTCAGATCAGAAAAGCAACATCAATAATAAGTCATGCTTATACAGTGCTTCTCACTCCACTGACATTGTTCCGGGCAGGTCATACCCCGACTCATTTAACTTCCACAACAGCCTGTGGGCTGGGACTATTAATTCCATTTTGCAGAAGAGGAAACTGTCATCTGGAGAGGTTAAGTGACTTGCCCAAGGTCATACAGCTAGCATAAGGCAGGGCTAAGATTCCAAACCAGGCCGTCGGGCCCCAGAGTCCATGCTCGTAACCGCTCTGCTTTAATAAGAGCCAGTGTCGCAGGTAGCTTCTAGGTGGCCAAGCCCTGTGGCAAACACATCGCGTGTATTTCATCAAATCCCAAACAACCCCTGAGATAGCAACGTTGAATACTATTCCAGTTTTACAGATCAAGAAACAAGCAGCAACTTGCCTGAAGTCACACAGCTAGCTAGCTTCAGAACCCCCTCCCCCACCCCTGCTTTACCCTCCCCCCTCGCCCCCAGCTCCTCCTTCTCCAGGTGGNAACTATGTCCAAACCTTTCTGTCCTTCTCCCTCAGCTCCCCTCCGCCCTCTCCCACATTTACAGCTCCCACAGAATCAGATGAATTTCACAAAAAAGAAAAGAAAAGAAAAGAAAAAGAGCATCGGACATTCCCCAGTCAGGCCCCCCACTGAGCCTTGATCTCCAGCCCCTAGGGGAGGCGCCGCAGTGACTTCGCTGGAGAGTCAGGAATAAAATCCTCATTCTATTTCCCCACCCCTACTTGCCATCACTCATCTGGGAATCCAGGGCGAAGAAGGGAGCTAAAGTGCAGAGCGTTCATTTAATATTAACAAATTGAAATGAATTCTTTTAATGCCAATTAACTTGGAGCGGGCCCCTTATTAATAGTAATTTAGATTCATACTTGGGAGAAGCGGGGACGGGGGCTGGGCCAAATGTGCCCAGAATGTCAATGTGATGACGGAGCTGGAGAACCCAGAGGGGAGGGGCAGTGGTAGTTTTACTTCTGCCCAGTTGGGTTCTGTTTCCCTCTGAGAAACAGGCAGAGTCCAGGGAGGTGGATCTTTGGGAAACAGATTACTCTAGTAATTTGATTTTTGTGCTTACGCTGGATCTAAAGAGGATGAGAACCTCGTCGCTGCCTTTTGATGGAGTACTTCACAGTAATGCTAAAAAAAGAATCTCCTCAGAGGGGAGATTTACCCCAAACTATCCTAAGCCAGATCTCACTGACCAGAAGTGATTGAGTCCCTAGGCCAGCTCGCCCTTCCTTCTTTGTGTCCGTCCGTCCAGAGCCAGAGATCAAAATGGGGGTGCCCTAATCCCTGCCATCTCCACCTTAACCAAAAGTAAAAGAGAGGACTAAACATTGTGTTTCTTCCGGGAATCCTCTTCCAGAAGGGAAGAAACCCAACAGGCTTACCCTGAGCTAGCTGCCTACATTTAGGGGAGAGAAAAAAAAGGCCTGCCTGTACTTTTCTTAGAATTTAGGGAAAAGATGAGAATTAAAATTTCAACTTTGTGTACCAAAAAGCTGTCCAGAATAAAGCCACGGAGAAAGAGCTCAGTCCTAGACTAAAAGTCAAACAGAAATTCTTCTTTCCCTGATTTTGCTGGGGAGAGGGGGGGGTGTTGGTGGAGGGCAGAACTAGAACCCTGAATGTAGGCTTTGACCCAAGCAAGACATTTCTTCTTCCTAGGTGTCCCTCTTTGGCTGGCAGGGTGAGTGAAATTTGAAGCCGGGAATTGTGAAGGTTGGGGGTGAGGGTTCTGAGATGTAGGAGAAAGGAGTGCAAAGGAGGCTGGGGGAAGGGTAAGAAAATGTAAAATGGTGAAGTTTTTAAAACAAAAACTTTAAAAATGGTTTAACATGTAAAGATTAAATTTGAAGAACAAGTCAGGTTTTAGACGGAGGTCTAATACATCAAAATTGAGAGATTAAAATCAACAAGAATAACGATAAGACGTAAAATACTTCAAGTAAATTATTCTTCCAAAGAGGAGGAGGTTGGAATTAATCAAAAGAGACCTTGTTCACACTCCCACAGAGCTTCCCAAACAATAAATTCATTTACCAAACAAAAAAAGAAATCAACACATAACTAACAGTTTCACACGGAGGGGAAAAAAAAAATCATGGAGAATCAGCAACAGCTAAAAAACCAGTGAGGAAGGAGAAAAAAGAAACTTGAACTCCATTAACTGATTATTGGTAAATATTGAAATTGAAAGATGGGAGGGAGAAAGGCAGGGGAAATTGACATCATCAGACAAGTGAAACTTGCAAAAACAGTTAAGCGTAACTCATCCCCAAAGAAAAGTAAACTCTCCGTGAGTAGAATGCTCCTCCCCAAAAGAAGGAAATATAAAAGTGATCTAAAAACTACCAGTCACCTTCCCCTAAGAAAAGTATATTAATCGGAATTTAATCTTTGCCCAAATTTGAAATAGATTATACACATAATAAATAAACGGATTGCTTCCTTTCAACTGAGAGAAAAATAAAATCGGATTTAAATTGCGTAATGGGGCAGGAAGGGGGACGTTGTTTGCAGGTGCCAGAGAGGATGGGGGAGGGGGTGTTTCAGGGGCGGAAGACCCGCTTACCTTGCTCTGGAGCGGCGGCCGCCTTACAGAAGTGGGCGCGGAACCCTGAGAGTGTCTGCGTGTTGGGGATAAAGAGGAACAAGGGATCCGGGAGTCCCTGCACGAGAGCGGAGAGTAGAAGGACTGGGGGTTCCCATCTCCCCACCTCGGCGCGTCTCTCCCTCCCTCCAGTACTCAGGCCTAGAGAGCTACTGAAAGTTACAAATTGCTTCCATTATTAGCTCATCCCGGGCGTCCTGGTCATTGGCCAACCCTGGACCACGTGGTCCGTCGTACCAATCGATCGAATTTCTAGTTGCAATTCTCTGTCTGTCCCTTGGCTCTGGGCAGGAAAGGGGGGGANCTTTCCCTCTTCGCCTTGTCCCGGCCCTGAGTGGCCGCCCCTGAAGGGGTTGAAAGAATGTTGTTGGCTGGGACACACGCGGGAGGGCACACACTGGAGGAAGCGAAGAGACGTCGCCAGGGACCCAGGGCACTCTCCTCCCAGTTCCTCAGGCCGGTCGGCCCTGCTGGTCGCTCTCTCTTAACCGCGCCCACTCGGCCCCGGGCGGCGGTCCCAGGCCAAGCAGCCTGGCCCCTTGTCCCGGGCGCTTGAACATCATACTCCCCGGATCACTGCTTCAGCTCACACTTTGGGGAAGGTGTTTCCTCGGGGCTCGCTCTGGATCAGAAGCCTGCGCCCTCAGGGGCACCCCGACTGCCAAGTTTGCGCCCCTCCTGGGACTGCTTGAGAGAAGGACAAACTTTTGAATGGATAAAAATCAAGAGGAGTCCGTCTGGAGCAGGTGAGCTGGGCTCTGGAGGGGTGCGTGGGTTTCAGCCTGAGGACAATCTGTCTCTCCTTTCTCTGTCTCTGTCCTCCTTACTCCATCCCGCGTCCCCTGCAGGCAGATACAATCTGCCTACCCTTGAAGGCATTCAAGGTATAGGGGCAGGGCGTCTGTCAAATAAATGGGTCCAGAGCGAATTTTCCTACCCCGCGAGTTTGCAGAGCTAGAAGGATTCCTTCTGAAACTGGGGAGGACGGAGGAAATTGGGGGCCTAGAGACCCAAAGAGTCTGATTACATCTTTCCCCAACCCCAACTTTGCAGAAACTTCAGAAAAGTTTTTTGAAGGAAGATGGAGAAGGGAGCCCAGTTGGGGTTTTTCAGGCTTAATGTGAGAAGGAGGGCTTCGGGATCCTTATACTGAAGGAGGGATCTATTTGCTTATTTCCGAATCAGGGTGGATTATCAGTGTCCTGAACCTGCGCACCTGGCAAACTCTTAGAGACGCTTGGAGATCCCCACAGGGGTCTCGGGCAGGGCAGGAACGGAGAGAAGTACTAGCCTAGCCGAAAATAGTTCTCCCACCCTGCTGGGCTGGGGGGCGGGGTTATCAGTCCAGAGCCTCAGCTCAGGAAGCCCTCAGCCCCTGCTGCCCTGGGACCCTGCACGGATTTTAAGTTAAGAATGACACGAGAGAGTGAACAACTCCCCAGTTTCTTCTTCTTTTCCTTATAAATCCATTTTGATCCGGAGACCCATCTCCCTAAGATGAAGTCAGAGGAGTGCTCCTCCCCGCCACCCCCCACCCCCAGTACAATCTTCCTACTTTTTCCAGCGCTCAAGGGAGGGCAAAGAAATGAGACTCTGGCCCCGTTCTGGAGCTGAGATCGCCTCTCATCCACACACAAGAGAAGTCCTGGGAGGAAGAGACGGCTCTTCTAAAAGGAGTCAAGGGCAGAGAGTGGGTTCGGAAGGCTCCACTGAACTTGGGAGTCCCCGGGTCCAGAGTTGGGGGAGTGCACCGGCCAGGGCGGGGGCAAGGGGAGGCAGCTTGCTGTGTGACCTGGGAAAGCAGGTGAGGGCAGAGGCTGCTGCAGGTGCACTAGCAGGGCGGGGGGAACTCTCCAGCCCTGCGTTCTAGAAAGGGGAGGCCTGGCTTAGGCCGGATGGTCTCCGTTGCACCTGAGGTTTGTGGGTCCTGCCCTAAAGAGCCGGGCAGGCTGCCGAGGGCTAATTTGAACCAGTTCTTGGAAAGGGCCGGGAGGGGTTGTGCATCCCAGGAGGAAAAATTCCCCCACCAGTGCGCGGCGTCCATGGCCCCTGTGCAGCCCCAACTTCCAGAGGCCGCTTGGCCCTACCCTGTTTGGAGCTGCAGAATCGCCCAGGCCTTTGTTTTCGCCGCGCCCGAGGCTTTTCTGCTGGTGATGCAGCGGCTGGCTGTAGGTACCTGCTCCCACCAGAGCCCCCGGAATTGGGGCTTCCTCGCTAAGAGGCTTAGGAGGGTCGCAGCCCTGCACGGCCTAGCGACGTGGTCTCCAGAGCGTGGGCCTTAAGAAGGACCATCTGCGGGGCAGGCGTGAAGGTGACTGATACCAAAACGAAGCCCTTTTCTCTCCTCCCATCCTGTGGCCATACCACCTCTCCAGCCCAGAGGACTTGAGCGGAAGATCTCAGGCTGCCCCAACCCCAGAACGGGGCTTTGCCCCCCTCTTGATGAATCCAGTCCTTTTTGCCCTTACCTCCCCAGCACTTCCCCCACCTCGTCCCACAATCTGCGGGGCGGTCTCTCTTTTACTCTGTCCTTTCTCCTCTTCCTCTTTCTCTTTTTTATTAGGATTGATAGACAGCAGTTTGGCAAGGCTCCTCTAAGCCTGTAGTGGGGAGCTGTAGACTCAACCCTGACTTCTCGACGCAGGGGAACAGCCCCATCCCTGGGCCCTTGCAATTGGCCCCCATGTTGGGAGAAGTTGACAAAGAATGGCATGAAGGATGGCGGGCCTGACACAGGACAGAGCCCCAGCTTGGGGAGGGGGCAGTTTTATGCTAAATGCCTGTTGCAGAGAGAGGATTTAGAAACAAAGGAAAGAAGGTTGAGGAAACAGCACAAAGGACTAGCAGATTTGAGAAGCATGAGGAGAAAAGACTGGTGAGGGAAGAAAAGGTTCAGGAAAGCCCCCAGCGCTGGGGACAGAGGAAGGGCCTTCCCGGAGGTTGAGTGGGAGAGACGGTGAAGATGAAGACATTCTGATAAGGGACAGGACGAAGATGCAGGATTCGCTTGTTCTGTTAGAGGAGGGAAAAGAAGGGAAGGGAAGAGAAGGCCCAGGGATGAAAAGAGGGAGCTAGAAAGTAAAAGGAAAGGGAAGGAAACAAGGAAGAAGAAAGTAAAAGAAACAAGGCAGAAAGAGGAAAGGGGGAAAGGAAGGAAGGAAGGTGAAGGAAGGGAAGGATAGAGAGACAAAACAGTGAAGGGGGCGCAGAAAGAAAACAAAAGGAGGGGAAATGAGAAATAAAGAGGAAAAGAAAGGAGAGCAGGAAACCGGGTTAACAGAAAGGGGATCCCGATTTGGAGGTGCACAGGGAGGGAAGGAGGAGGGAGAGCCCGCTGTGGCCCAGCCAGGGTCTCCCGGGCACCCAGGCGCCCTACTAGCTTCCCCTCGGGCTACATTGGCCTTGACCTCCCACCCTGGGCTGCCGGCCCCTTGTGCCCAGCTTCTCCCAGGGGAAGCCGCTGGCTGAGCTGGAGAAGGACTTCCCTCTGCAGCCTTGCCGGCCTCCAGGCCAGCCCAGTGGGCCTGGAGGCTCAGCAGATCAAGGTCCGGTTCCAAAACCAGAACGCGGAGCCAAAGAGGCCATTTAGAGAGGGGGACCGGTGGCCACACCGCCCCAGCTCAGTCTCCTCACCCCCAGCCCCGAGCGCCTCCAGCCTGACCTTGCTGGCCGAGGGCTGTCTGCAGACTGACCGCTTTGTTCCGCAGTGCTCTGGCCGTGACCTTGGGCCTCAGTTTGATCTCAGGTCAGATGAGTCCTTTGTGCTGGAGGGTTCTTCTGTAATTTTGGTTAGCCCGCCTGTATTTGTGCAGGTGCGAGAGGGGTGAAGATAAGGCCTGGTCCCCCTCACGAAGGGCATCTTCATTGGTGAGAAGAAAAGTCCTCCTTGCTATCCGTATCTCTCTCCATGCCCCCAGAAAACTTCCTTCCAGGCTAAGGGGCTTCTCTACACCAGGAAGGATCGTGTTAACTTGTAAAGAGCGTGGCGTGAGGTTGTTCAGTGCTGAAGGGGCCAGAGAACGAACCTCAGTTTTGAAAGAGAATGAGGACATTTCCTACAAGGGCAAGTGAACTGGAGTTTGCAGGACATTGCACTGAACCCCCCCCCCAAAGACGTTAATGGGCAAAGGGGCTTCATATCGTACTGCAGAGGCATGAACTTGGGGTTGTTGTGTGTCTTGGTGCGTTGGGCCTACACTCCCACGCCTACACTCCCACGCCTCGTTCACGCGCTCCGCTCCGGGGACAGCTGCCGGGTTTGATTCAGAGGGTCTCTTAAAGCCAATTAGGCAACTCCTTTGTTTCCCGTAGTGCAAAGGGGAAAGAGGCTGAGGTCAGCCACATCTTCCAAGGACAGCAGGAGCCTTGGGGACAGGCTTGAGCACCTTCTCACAGCCAGCTGGTGTCCAGTAAGCCTTGCAGCCCCGCTCAGGGGCCCCGGGTCCAGCGCTTCCCAGCACTGCGCTTGTAGGCTTCCTCCCCCTCTCTCTCCAGCTACTTCTTTCCTTTATTTCTTTCTCCCCTCCCCCCCTTGCCCCCTTCCCTCCATCTTCCTGTCCCTTCTGTTCTCTCTTTCCTTTATCGTCCAGCCCAAGCTGGGGCTCTTGCACGGTCTTTGTGCCCCCTGGGGCTTTGCTGTGGGAACTGAAGGCGGGCTAATGACGTGAGACCTGCCCTCAGGAGGTCATTATGCGGCTGCAGATCCTGGGACTGGAAGATGAGGGGCAAAACGGGGAGTAAGCTTTGCTAACCAGGTGCAGGATGAGTGCACTGGTTTTCTCTGTCAGTCGCGTTTATCGCTACCACATCCCAGTGGCTCATCCGCGAAAATCTTCCCCCACCTCATCCACCTGCCAGCCTGCCCCAGCCCACGGGGGTGGGGTTGCTGGTGTCCCCAGGGCCATTCTCTCCCAGGGTGAATGAGGGCCTCCAGGAGCGCCCCTTGCCTCAGCGGATGGCGGCGCTGAGGGTAGGGAGGAGAGGTCAGTGATGCCAGGTCGAAGCCTCAAACTATTAAAGAAGCCTGTTTCCCTATTTGCGATGCATTTAGGGGTCCTCTTTCCCTTGGATGGAGAGGCTGCTCGTCTCTTGACTCTCTGTCCGAGGAACACCCCTGATTAGCCAGGCCCACAGCCATCCACATCCACTCAGCAAAGACTGGAGGCTACTCAGTCTAGATCTTGGTGGAAGGGATGCAGACTGTCTGCCCAACGCAGCTTCCTTGCCTCAACTGGCCCCTCAGGGAGGGTGGGAACATCCTTCATTTCGCAGGATCCGGAATCTCGGCCGGCAGAGTGGACAGCCACCCTCTGGACTCCGGAAGAAGTTTCTGCCGTTGGGCTCTCCTTGCTGCCTCGGCGTCTGCCCATTTCTGTGTGCTGTTGTTTTCTCCCTCATGGGGGGGGTGGGGGGTGGGGAGGGAAGTAAAATGTTCCTCTCCACTCCCCTAGTCCTTCTCCGTGCCTTACCCCCACCAAACCTCCTAGTTCCTGATGGTAATGAACTCCAGCTTCCAGCCTTGCTCATAAGCTACGCACAGCGAATTCAAATCCTCTTCCGGGCAGGAGGGAGGACAGATGCTCCTTCCTCAGTCCTCCCTTGCTCATTGATCCATTTGGAAGGCCTTTTGGGGTCAACGTCAAGACCAGATTATTCAATTGGTATAAAATTAGCGTCTTAAAAAATCATACCAAAGGCCCAGGTTTCTAGAATCCCAGAATAGAAGGCTAGAGGCACCTGACTCGCTCAGTCAATGGAACATGTGAGTCTTGATCTCAGGGTAATGAGTTCAAGCCCACATTGGACATAGAAATTACTTTAGCAAGAAAGAAAAGGGAATAGACGATCTTTACCCAGACCCACACCTCTTCTTGGCCTTTCCAACCAGTTGACGATATGAAGCCTTGCTGAGGTGGAGAAACAGAAGGGAACCGAGCAATTTCCTCCATCTAAAAGTCAGTCGCCTTGGCTGTTCACTCTACTAATATTTATTTAGTGCTTACTATGTGTAAAACATCACCCCCACCTCGGTTTATCACGACTGTCAAAAGCAATCCTGGCCCACTCTGAGGCCTCAGTGTGTGTGTGTGGACAGATACACAAATAAACAGATCGATGGAGAAGAAAATCTGGATTCAACTGAATCTGACTGCAGCCTTCCCTGCGCCTGGGTCTCCAAGCCCCTGTCTCCCCATCTCCAGCTGCCCAGACCCAGTCGGCTGAAAGACAGGATGGCCCTGGGTCTCCTCTGTTTCCCCCGCTGGAAAAATACCAGAATGGCTAGCAAGAAACGTGGGCGGGGATCGGCAGACAGGAAAGCCCTGGACGGAAGGGTTTGGGATGGGCAGCAAAGGGGCCCCCCAAAGGTGTCTTCCCATCCTGGAGGCGTGCATTGTCACTGTGCAGGGTGACGTGTTTCTCTGGGCTGCTTAGCCCACTCGGGGTTTGCCGGGGTGCAATCACGTGCCTGAAGGTGACAGCAAGGGTGTGCGTATGCGAGTGAGCTGAAGGGGGGTGGACGAGCGTCCCTGCACCAGGCTTGTGTGCCCCGGGCCCAGACGCCTGCACAGGAGCAGGTGCATGCACACGCACGCGTGCTGGGAGACAGGCTGCACCCAGATCTGAACATATCTCTGCATACGTGACCCTCTGTGTACGCCGGAGTGTGTGTGCCTGCTGAATTATTATAAAATTACCCTGACCCTTACAGAAAATCCATACCAGCCTCGGCCTTTCTCCCCCGACCCCTCGACCTCTGGGGTGCCTGAGGAAAGAGCTGACCCGGTCACTGCCTCCCCCCAGTCAATGAGTCTCTCTCCATTAGCATAAAACACGAATCTGCTGGCAGCTTGACAAATTATAACTAGCAGCCAGAGTTTTGCCAACTGGCTGGCTTGGGCGCTGTCTATTTATCATTGAAAATGGTAAATCATAAGAATCCAGATGACTTAATTATTCAAATCCACCCAGGACCCAGAGAGGCTGGAGTCCTGTCAGTCCCGGGGCTCAGGGAAAGGGCAAGAGGGTGGTGCCCGGAGCGTGGGGGCTGGGAGACGCAGGGCCCACGGCCGCCCCTCGCCTCTGCCCGCCAAGCCGGTGTTTCTCTGCGGCTCCTGCCCGCCCGGCCTGCCTGCCGCTGTCCCCGGCAGAAGCCCAGCCGATTGTTTTGGCCGCCGACCCTCCCAAGGCTCTCCCTTCCCCGCCTCCAGCCGCCTGCCACACGGTCCCCTCGCTCACACATGGACGTTTCCCTGCCTCTCTTTGTGCGGGTCTGTTGGCTCGCTCGCTCGCTCTTTCAGTGCCTTCATTTTTATTTCTTCTTTTTCATGTTATTTTCGCCATCTCTCTCTCCCCTCTCCCTGCAGATGGATGCTGACCTCCCCACTACACACACACACACACACACACACACACACACACAACTTCTCTGATGGTTTGCCTGCACTCCTGACCCCTTTGTTTCTAGTGTCTCGGGTGCCCACTCAGGGTCCCCATGGACACACGCCGCACCACCCCTCACCGAGCACTCGAGCCCTGGAAGGTCTGAATTCTTTCCCCCTGGGAGCCACACGGGAGTGCGCACGTCATGGATGACCTTAGCCCTGCGCTGCCTTTCACACCGCCCCATACACACGACCTTCCTTCTGCGGGTTTCTTTTTTTTAATATTTTATTCATTTTTTTAGAGAGAAAGGGAGAGACAGAGACAGAGCATAAATGGTGGAGGGGCGGAGAGAGAGGGAAACACAGAATCCAAAGCAGGCTCCAGGCTCTGAGCTGTCAGCACAGAGCCTGATGTGGGGCTCGAACCCACAGGTTATGAGATCCTGATCTGAGCCGAAGTCGGACGCTCAACCGACTGAGCCACCCATGTGCCCCTCTTCTGCGGGTTTCTGAACGCTGTTCTGCACAGCTGGGGAGAAAGCGGACACGCTCTCACAGGTGCACCCAGAAAGCCCACCTTGGGGCTGTCCCTTGTTCCCAACGCGGAACCACCTCAAACCCTAGCAGAGGGATGGCTCCGTGTGGGTTTTCCCAGAAAAAGAGAATCTGTGTGCAGAACAAATTCCACATCCAGGGGTCTTCACACTGAGCTTCTGGGGTCCCTTTGATTTCTGGGTCCTTTTATCTTTGTGTCCTCACAATCCAGTGTAAATATGCGCTATTATTCCAGTCTGCGACTGGACCCGAGGGAAGCTGGTGCTCTCCCCGCCCCCAGCGGGGATGGTTGGGGGGTTCTGCACACTCCCCAGCGTTGAGGTTGTGGTCACAGCAGAGGAGAACATGTGCGAAGAGGACGGTCGCCGCGGCCCCTCTCTTTGAATGGCATCCCGACTTCTTTTGGGGGGCTTGTCCTCTCTGTGAGGACCCCAGAGCCCTGTCCCCAGATGCACCTCAGAGCCCACTTCTGTGTCTGCAGACGCTTGTCAGTTTGCTTCTGAGTGGCTGTGCCAGTGTGTGTGTGTCTGTCCGCACACTTTCAGGAATCCTTATGCCGCAACAACAAGTGACAATGTCCCCACCAACAGGACACCTGAGGAAATAGTTCTCTCCCCATGATTCCACATTAAGGCCTCTGAGCGATGTTGCTCTCAATAAAATATTGGCCTCGCCAAATCCTAAAACTCTAAAGGGGGAGCTACTCACTTCTGCTACTGGAAGTGTGTAAGTTCTTCCTTGAGTCTAGCCTTCTTTTCCCGTTGGGGTGGAGTATGGGGAGGGTTCGGAATCTTGGGAGGCGACTCTCCCCTCCTCCAGGAGAACATCTCTGGTGACTAGAGGACCCTCCCCCCGCCCACGCTAAAACGTGCGTCCCTTCCCTCTTTCCTTCCCCGCCACCTTCCCGAGCCAGGTTGGCATTTGACCACAAGGGCGGCTGGCGAGAGGTGAAGCAAGAGCAGCGGGGAGCAAGATTCAAAAGCAGGCCAGCAGCTGGACGCCAGGAAGATCAATAAGGCAGATAGATTGGAGTCAGGTTTCTCCCATTTCTTTTTTTCCTGCTGGCTCAGCGCCCCCGCCCCAGCTTCTACAAGCAGGTGGGGGTGCAGAGCCAAGCCCTGGCCTCTGTCTGCCCTTCTAACTCAAACAGGTTCCTAATCCCTGGGTAGAGGGTAAACAGTCTCCAAGCACCCCCAGGATTAAGCGCAGAAATGCGGCTAATGCACCTTGGGCACTGTTCCCTGCGCCTACCCCCACCCCGTGTTACTAATTAGCCCAACAGCTTGGGAGAAGCCTGGGAGGAGCAGCTAAGAATGCCTCTGTGTGGACCCTGCAAGCCCAGGTCTGAGCTCCGGATAGTGTCTCCAGAGCTAGCCCCGCTGAGGGTGGCAGAGGGACCCCCACCCCCCTCCCCACCCACTGACTCCTAAATCAGCTCAAACGGAGACCAAGGCTTTTTTCTGTGCACCCTTCCCTGAACCTCCCCCCCACCCCGTCTCCCCTTGGTTGTTCACAGCTGGGAGGCAGGTGGGAGATAAGAGGGAGCGTGGAATCGGCTCCGGAAATCAAACGACCCAATAAAAAATTAATTGTCTAATTAAAACCATGAGGAAGCCCCTTGCCAGAGTTTGGCTCTGAGTCGTCAGGGCTATAAAGGGTGGGAAAATGAGTCTCAGCTCCTAATAAATTCCTGATTTGCAGCTTGGTCTATCAGCGAAGGAGCACTGAGTGTTCTGCCTGGCTAGGCCTCCTGGAGGTCATTCCATCCTCCCCGTCCCCAGCCCCGGTGATCACGCCCACTGCCGTCTCCACTCGCCCAACTCAAGCCCAGGGATGGGAGTCCCTCCGAATGGCCAAAGGACCACTGCTCAGAGAGACCAGGGGTTCCTGAGACTGTTGCTCAGGCCCCCCAATCTGGTGCCATCCACTTCTTCCTGGTTTTCCTCCAGGAAGGGAAACTTTCTGGAAACTTCCCTGACTGGAGAGGTCTTCGTTTAAGTTAACTAATCATTGTTATAAAGGGGCTGGCTGTGTAGATTCATTGTGCCCTCACCCCCTCCATTTTGGGGGAAAAATACATTTTTACATAATTCACAAACCATCAGGTTCCCTCCCTTAGACTTTAGGGCTGGCTTTTGCAGGTGAATGACAGGCAACCAAGCCAAGAAACTGAATCTTCCCCACACGAAAGGGCTGAGTACACTCTGCCCAGTTGACCAAATCTTTGCGAAAAATGAACACCGAGCTGGTCCAGAGAGGAGTACAGAGCTAGGCGACTCGTGGGTGTAGACGTGGATCCAAGCCTTCTCCCTCAATCACTGTACCAAGTCTTCCCTTGGGTCTGCCTGATGCCTCTATTCCCTCCCTTCCTTGGCAAAAGCAAATGCATTATACATCATCAGAGGCAATCTGTAATAGCAGGGGGAAGAGGAGGAAGTGGATAACATACAGCCTTCAACATCATAATACATTATTTTATTATATAGAATACAATATGGGATAGACACCTGTGATTACCTTTTTAAATAAACACGGGAGAACCAAGTTTCTCAGAAGGACATGTACTTGTTCCACATGTACCTCTATTTATTAAAACACTTCTGCAAAGTCTCTTTTTTTAATGTTTTCTTAAATTTATTTTTGAGAGAGAGAGACCACGTGAGCAGGGGAGGGTCAGAGAGAGACAGAGACACAGAGTCCGAAGCAGGATCCAGGCTCTGAGCTGTCAGCACAGGGCCTGACACAGGGCTCGAACCCTTGGGCCGTGAGATTATGACCTGAGCTGAAGTCAGACACTCAGCCGACTGAGCCACCCAGGCACCCCTGCAAACTCTCTTTTTAAGATGGACTTTATAGCGGTCCCTGGGTGGCTCAGTCAGTTGAGCATCCGTCTTCAGCTCAGGTCATGATCCCACGGTTCATGAGTTTGAGCCCCGGCTCATGAGTTTGTACCCCGCGTCGGGCTCTGTGCTCAGGGCCTGGAGCCTGCTTCGGAATCTGTGTCTTTCTCTCTCTCTGCCCCTCTCCCATTTGCATTCTGTCTCTCTCTCTCTCAAAAATAAATAAGCATTAAAAAAAATTTTTTAAGATGGACTTTATAGCCATTCTGCAAAACATTCAAGACAACCATGTTAACTATAAATTATTCTTTGGCTGATACCCAAAAAGCAAAAGTTAAGGTGTGTCACCAATAAGTACATTCAAAACACGGGGTCACCCACCTGAAGACAAATCCCAAAGAGGAACAACAAACACTGGTGTCATTGGCCCTCATTGCACGAAGGGGCACTCCCGCAAGGTGATTATAAGAGTCGTGTACTCTTTCCGAGGCTGCTGTCTGGGCCACATCTGGAGGGTATCATTTATCCTTCCTGATGATCCCTACTTCATTCATCTGGTGGTTATTTTTCATCCTCAACAGTGAGCTAAGCTTTCCCTAAGAAGGAGAAAAAGAAAAGGAAACAAATTCCTGAGCCCCATCTGGGTCAGGATCCCATTTCAGATTTCAGCAGGTTCCCACGCATGAGCGTCACGGTGGTGGCCAGGTCCCCCTGCCTCCCAGGGCTCCAGACCTACAGACTGGAGCACAGGCACTGGTGCTGATTCGCCCCACAGCTACCGAGGGCCACACCGGGGGCGTACAATTAGGTTACCCTTTTCAATCAGGCATATCTGGCAATTGCCTTCCCTGGTGGATGGAATGTGCCACCTCTTCTCCCTGCTGCCTAGTCTAAGACTGTACGCCTGCTCCTCTGGGGCCCTCTTGTTCCAGGAGAAGTTCCCATTTCCTAGTGCCCACTTCTCAGGAGGACTTAACTTCAGAGATCATTCCAGACACAGGTCTCTGGGCCAAGCCTCACTCAAACATCCCTAGTCTTCAGGTTGACCAGCTTGAGCTGGTAAATGGAACCTTGACCCCTAAAGGGCATGAGCGCGGCCCACCATCACACAGTTTGGAGCATGGGGAGGGAGGGGGCACCGTAAATACTGGATTCTATGTGAATGGCAACACCTAGAGTTGTGCTCCAGGACTGCGGAGAATACGGGTCCCCGGAGCTGAGCAGGGCTGCCGTCCTGCAGCCCAGAGATGCATGGGACCCAGGCAGCCTCACACAGCAGTCAAGGGTGAAACACCTACCTTTTGACAGCTAATGTGTCAACACCTCAACCCCTGAGAAAGGGCTGAGATGCTGAGAGATCTAGGCTCAGCGCACAGCTCACCAATCTTCAGCCACTTCAAAGGCAACTCCGTCCCCTGGGAGCAGCTTGAGGGCATGGAGCAAAGCTGACCTGAATCCAAACTTGGCGATGTTGCCTGCATACAGGTGTGGCTGGGTCTGGAAATCACGGGGAGACGTAGACCCCGTCTGGCCTGCAGTCCGGGGCGGGGTATGAGCAGGTGATGGACGGGGTGGGTGCAATCGTCACAGTGCAGAGGAATGTTGACCATCGCCCAGCCCCTCCCAGACAGGAGAGTGCCAGGCTCATGCGTGGGCCCTCGCCAGCAGGCAAAGCTGCTTCACCCTCCTCTCCTCGCCCTCTGCCAGCCTAACCCACCTGGATGCCCTCCTTCACGCTCTGCTTCGCCCTCCCTTCCGCCCTTCCCTCTCAGCCTCTCTCATTCTCTCCACTCCCAAATAGTCTTTCTGAATAAAACCTACTGACCTCTGTCATTTCCATGACATCCCCCTCAAGCATTCTCTCAGCCTGTAGCCATTCAGGCCCCTGTGTCCTCCCCTCATGGGGACAGGGGTTCCTTCGTGTGTCCTATTCACCCCATTATGCTGAGACATCCCCAACTCAGCAGCTCACGGCCGCTCAGCCATCAGAGCCCCAGATGAGCTACAACATCAAAGACTGGGATGCCAGCATTCAGAGGAGAGGGTCAGCCTGCCAATAGCCAATCGACCTTGACTGAACTCCTTCTTCATACTGGCACAGAGGGCCACAGAAAGCGTAGGGGCAAAGAGCCTGGTCCCAAAGAGCACTGGCTCGTGTGTGACAAAAAAAAAAAAGATATATCCATCCCAGATTTAAAAAAAATAAAATAGGGACGCCTGGGTGGCCCAGTCAGCTAAGCATCGGAGTCTTGATTTTAGCTCAGGTCATGATCTCATGGTTCATGAGCTCGAGCCCCCAGTCAGGCTCCGGGCTGACAGTGTGGAGCCTGCTTGGGATTCTCTGTCTCTCTCTCTGCATCTGTCTGTCTGTCCGTCTGTCTGTCTGTCTCTCTCAAAAATAAAGAATAGATAAACTTTAAAAGGTAAAAAAATAAAAATAAACCAGACCATGAAGGTGAACTTGATGGATAATCCATTTCAAAGATGGGAGAAAGAGCCGTCAACTAGAATCCTCCCAAAAGGCTCCCAGAGGAGGTGGGCTAGGAGCTAGGATCCCCTCAGAGGCTTCCAGAATGCTGAAGAATCATTACATGGGTGTCCTTTGTTTCTCACAACACTGGCCGTGGGAAGACGGGAACCATCACTGAGTACCCTCTCTCCGCCAGGCACTGTGCCAGGTGCTGGGAACACAGGAATAGTAAGAGGGTCTGTGCCTTCAAGGTGCTGTCAGCCTAGACGGGAAAGGAAACTGTAAATAGACCTTTATAAAGTAGTGTGGGAAGGACCACACCACCACACACACTCCTAAACCTCTGAGAGGAAAGGGGAGGGGACGGCATCCTGAAATGGGGAGGCTAATAGAGACGAAGCAAATGGTACGCCTTCTCCTCCTTGCACGCCTCCAAACTGAAGGTCACCTTCCACCCTGAGAATAAACCACTGTCTTCTTAAACCAAGGTGACAGCGGGGTGTCCACATCCCAGCACAGGGTCCCACACATCCTCTGGACAGATGACTCAAATCTGACCTGGGATTCCGGCCCTGGGGTGCACCCCCCCCAACCCATCCACCCCACAGTCCGTCCCACGCTGCCAGCATGATGGCCTGGTGCCCTCTGATTCCTGGGCCTGAAAGGACAACTGGGCTGTAAAGAGGGAAGAGCCTACCATCTACTAGAATTACATGGTCTGCGGCCTTCCTCCTTCACACCTTTGGGGAAGATGGCCCCCTGCTTCCCCCGGTCCTCTATCTGTGATCCAGGGCCCACCCCCCCACTGCTGTGGCTGCTCCAGCCTCCCCACCTTGGAAGAATGCACCCCTCCCTCCTGATCTCCCTCCTTGGGGCTGAGTAGGAGGGAGGCAGACTCCGGTCCCATTTTCCTTGGCCTAGGCAGGCTATTTGGGAAATGAGAAACCCCCTTTGCCCTTTCCACCCCTCTCGGGAGCACCCTCCCTCCCCTCTCCGCATTCCCCAGAAGTTCTCAGACTGAGATCCATCCTACGTGCAGTTATGTGGTAAAATCAGGGCTTTCTTCCCCGCAGGCGCCAAGGCTGGGAAGGGAGCCTACTCGAACCTTTGATGTAGGCACGTTTTAAAAGGCCCACCTGTCCCCTGTCTCTCCCCAGCCCCCAGCCTGAACTGCTGGAGCCCCTCATCATGGCTTTAAATACCAGGCTATCCCCCAGCACGGCCAGGATCAGGTCACACACACCCTCTCCCGCTGGGGGTAATCAAACCCAACCATGCTCACTCAGGGACATCTGTCTCCAGTGAATAAGGAGTGATCCCAAACTTGAGGGGTTCTGTGACAGTTGAAAGCTTCAAGCAGGAAGATCTGCAATTTCTCTTGGAGCAGGGCCTGTGGGGAGGGTCGCTGGGAAACCCTCGTTTGATGTTGTGCTTTCATGACTGTGGTTTGATCCAGATGTTCCCCACTTGTGGATTTTTCTCCTGGGGAGGGAGGGGTCCTTGGCTGTGAAGACATTTCCATCATGTGCACATTTGGATCAGGGCCGGCTGGGCAGGGGAGGGGGCAGGAGGGGGTGCTCTTTAGCTGATGTCACTCTCTGCTCCCACCAAGCTGTGCCCTTTCCCCTCAGGATCATATCCTTTCCCTTCACATGCAAAGAAGAGAAGCCGGCATTCCTATAAAGGGACATTCCTGGCTCCTGGTGGGTTTGCAGTGTCACTGTCTAGAAATGGCTCTGCCTCTCTGTCCTTGGGCTCCATAAGATGATGCTAGATTTGGTTCCCAAAGATGGTTTGTTCCCAGATCTCAAAAAGACTAGGAGACGGAGTTAGAGAACCAGATTTCTGGCTGAGGAACAAACAATCATCTAAGAAACTGTGAGTGGGCTTGCCCTGAGTGTGGATGAGTCAGGGTTCTGGAAAGAGGAAGTAGCCATCGCTCTTTGGGGTGAGGTGTTCCAGAGTCGAAGTAAACTTTTCCAGGCACACAGAGCCCTCTGCTCCCATAGGGCCTGAAAAGGTCAAGATCGTCCCTCGCCAAAAGCTTCATTGAAACCTGGAAATCGTTCCTTCAACTTTGAGCCTTTCGAAGTTCCTCCTGCTGTCCAGCCTCAGTCACTGCTCACGATCACAGGAGGCGGCCTCCTCCAAGGAAGGGGCATCAGTCACACCCAAGCCCCTTGGCATCCTTCCAGACACTTCTGTCTCCTGGAATCAGAACAAGGGCTGCCAAGGCCATCAAAAGTCAGGTTGCTCCTGGAGCTGTGCCAGTGAGCACAGAAACTTCCAGAATCCTTGCCTGCCTCATAGAGGTCATGGCCTACATTGGTCACGTGGATGTTGCGTGATGGAGGCCGGACAGGCAAACGAAACTCAAAGCACTGCTGGACCAAGGCACCAGCCTTCAAGTGGATCCTAAAGGACCCCCCTCAGACACAAGTTTGGGTAAGTGGGGTATTTTCAAAGGAGGGGACTGTGTGGGGAGCGACAAAACATGAGAAGCTTGCTGCACAAAGAGGGATCTGGGGGAGACAAGACAGGGTGGGACCCACTGAGAGGGCAAGGAGGGTCCAGTGCTGGGGAGATGCAAAGGAGACAGGCCAGTGGGAGAGGAGATCGCTGGTTCCCCCGACAGCCCAGAGGAAAGGGGGGGCACAGGGAAGGAAGGCGGAAGACCAGAAAAGTCCCAGCAGCTCTCCCACCTGGAGACCTTGAGTGCTGTTCCCAGCTCCCCCTTGCTCTGTGTAACAGCAGGGAAATGCACGTTTGGGGGATCAGCTTCCCACCCCCCTGGAGGCCCCGAGGCTCAGTCCTCAAGCTCCCCCTTCCATCAGACTTTGACACTATCAAGCACAGATAGTCAAGTCATGATGGTGATGGGGGTGGACAGCATTAGATCTCCCTGGCTTGGATTTTTTTCTTGTTCCCCCACATGCTCTCTCTCTTAGGCAATAATTGGCATTTTTCTTGGTCTTATATACCCCATATGTCTGTAGCCCAGAGAACTAAGAAACACCCCATCCTTCTTAAGCTGGGCCTCACCACCTACAAGCCCCTCCCCTCCCACACATATGTTCACGCAACTGGGGTAAATGGTTAGCTTCCCCATGGCCCCCTCCTCCGACTCCTCTCCCCCGCTACCCTTCTCAGCTTTCGGACTAGAATTAGAGCCTTCTCTCCTGCTGGGGGCTGGCAGGGGCATGGTCAGGGGTCCTCACGGCTGCATGCATAGCAGCTGGAAGGGCCCCACACTTTCTGTGCACTCACAGCGGCTTCCTGAGGGGACCCGTGACAAGAGGGAGAGGTGCTGGGAAATCACGGGCTAGGGGAGCTCATGCAGTGGGATTCTCTACTAGGTCTGGTCTGACCTGGTCTGGCCTGAGATGGGGGAGGGTCAGACGCTCAGCCAAGTATCCTGGGTCTCTCAGAAGGAATGGCAGTGTGGGCCACCAGGTCTACTCAGGGCATCTGAAGACTCTTCCTCCCCACCTCCTCTCCTCTGCCTCTCCTACTCCTCATTCCTGTGGAATCTACGTGAGGCTCATCCCCTCCCCTGTGACTTCTCCCTCCCTAAACCCTCCACTCGTGCCCAAATCAGCCCCCTGCAGGCTTACTAGAGTCTGACCCAAACTTTCTACTCCAGAGACAGAGTGTCCCCAACCCCTACTGGAGCTATGGATGGAGAAACTGAGATGGGACCAGGAGAACCATACCCCATCTTTTCTCCCGAGGGGCCAGCAGACCCCTGGCCCTTTCCCAGAATCACCACTCCCAGAATGACATGAAGAACCTGACGGGGGAAGGGCCATCATGGGAAGGACCGCCTCCGGTTCTCTTGCTCATGCATGTAAACATGAGGGCTCTCCCCCAAACACAGGGTGCCAGCTCGGTGCTGTGGACAGCGCTACCACAGCTCTGCACGGCCTCCTCCTCCCCAGCCCCATGATCGCCAATACATTTAGGCCAGCTTCCCCCAAACCACCAGGACTGGGCTAGGAAGCTTGGGTAGGAGGGCAGAAATGAGGGATGCTTCCTTAGTGTTCCTGGCAAACCCCGCTAGGCTAGAGGGCCACGATCAGACCCACTGGGTCATTCCACCGAAAACTTCTCCGGGATGTATGGAAGGCCATCGGACTCACCGGAGCTGACAACCAAGATCATGGCCAGCAGGCAATCGGCGCGGAGCACCCACTATGTGCTCGGTTGGACTCTGTGGGGGGAGACGGGGCAAAGGAGGGCCACTCCGCTAGTCTTGCGTTCCATATACCACACTAGCATGTGGAGGTGCGTGTGACAGATACTGGACATTCCTGTGCTCATGCAAAGCCCCAACATCTTGCCTTCGCTCCTGTTCAGACGCACAATCCTATGTGGATCGCAGACACGCAAGCTAGACAGAAGAAAGCACCTCCCTGAGTGTGGCTTGTCCATGCTGGATAGCACTATCATCAGACTTGGAGGAGAGCTCTCTTCTCGGAAGGCAGAGAACCAGGAGAGTCTCCAGGTTACGGAGCCAGGGGTGAGGTAAGTCTCCCGTCTTCATGAAGACAGGGGGTAGCTCACATGACCCCACAAGATCCTACCCAGGACAAGGCAGGCTCTAGGAGAGGGATGTTGGGAAGGGGACACACGGAGGGACAGACAGACGGATGGAGGGCTTGGAGGAGTGGGGATGGGGAGCGGGGCTGGAGAGACGAATGGTATCCGCTGGACTGATGGATGGCCGCTGAGGTTTGTTTACTGGCAGCCCCCAGCCCGCCAGCGCCGGGGGAGAGGAATGGCGGCTGGCACATCAGAGGGCTCTTAGGGAAGCTCATGGAGATGATTTAGATGGGAATGAATCAGCTCCATATGGATTAAGTGTCCCCGCAAATCCCAGGATCTTACAGATGAGGGGACGGGGCAAGGGCACTGAGGGGAGGGGCGGGTGCGGGGGCAGCACAGAGCTGGTGCAGAGAAGCATGGGCCTGGAGCCAGCTGGGGGGCACGCTCAGAGGGCACAGATGCCATGCCCCCGGTCTGTCCATACCGTGTCTCTCCGGCTTGGGACCAGGCTTTAGAAAAAGACCCCGTCTGGGGCACCTGGGTGGCTTAGTCGGTTGAGCGTCCGACTTTCGCTTAGGTCATGATCTCGCGGTTNAAAAGAAAAAGACCCTGTCTGTTGCAATGTGGGTGAGTGAGTTCCTGCCCATCTCCCCTTGCCTCTGTCTCCCTCTTTCTCTCTCTCGTGCCTTTCCAACTTTGCTGTCCTGTCCCTCTCCCTCCCTTCTCCCTGCACTGTTCCAGTCTCTGTCCTTCCACACCCCCTCTCCTCTGTCCCTCTGCTGCCCTGCCCCGTCCCCCAGAAGTGCAGCTGGCAGAGAGCTGCCCGCTCTCCAGGTCCTGTGCACTCCAGCCCTCTGGTCTGCCCTCCCTCTGGCCGCAGGCCTGGCACCGGGTACCTCGGAGCACTCAGGCTTGGAGTTGTCTGGGAGCCCGGAAGGTGGTCTGAAAGTGACTTTTCGACTACAGAAAGTTCTTTCTCTCCCTCTCTGCCCACTCTGCTCTCAACTCCCCTGTGCTCCCAGTGCCAGAGGAAGCTTGGACGGGGGCACCCACGCTCAGCAGACAAGGGCAGGCCATGGGAGGTGATGGGTCACCTACTGGCTGTGAGGCCACCACTGTGTCCCCACTGCTCCTCCCATGCCCCATGCAGAGGGCCCTGGAGCTGACTGTGGTTATGAAGCCAGCTGCCATGTGGACGACCGGGATCAGAGCACGGGGTAGTCATATATGACAATCGGTTGAAATATCACAGCCACTCTCCCCCCCACCCCCACTGGTGATCTATGGGCTGCGTGCCCTGTAAAAATTATTTATCGGGGCCTCAGAGTGTCCTGATTTAGTACCGCTGCCTCTGGGGCCGAGGGGCCTGCCTGTCCGCCGGAGCCTAAGCGTTAAACGACGCTAAAAAGTTAAACGGCCAACGTTGGGGGCTCACTCGAGGAGGCGCCATAAAGCTGTCGGAGCCGCTTAAATCAGGAGCGAGGATTCCCCAGGACATCTTCTCACCATATGCTGCAAGCCAAGAAGGCTCTCCTCACCCCTCTGCGCTCACCCAAGGCAGGGGTGAGCAGTCCACACGGGGCAGGGGCCACCCGGCCAGGCTGGGGCCGGAGAAGTGGAGGAGGTCAAGGCTGACCTCCTCAACAGAACTTCCTCCAGCATCCCCGGGGCTGGGGCTCAAGAGGGTAAGCGAACGCGGTCCAGCCCTCTGCCTCTGGCCAGGGGTTTCCTTGTTCAGACAGTTTGTAAAGACTTTCATCCAAAAGGCAGTGTGGCTCCCTCTTCCCGTGGCCCTTGTGGGGGCAGTACTTTCTCGGTGTCTCACTTGGGTCTGTTTCCATCCTCGCACCCGCTGGAACTCAGTGCCTTCCTGCTTGGGTGTGGAGAGGGGGGTCCTGCCCAAGCCAGTCTGCGTTGTGATCTTTAGTCTCCTTCGCATCACTGCCTCCCCCCTCCCCCGACACCCCCTCGCAGGGCTCTCTGAAGAACAGAGCTCAGCCTCGGATGGCCACCAGACACCCCCGGGGCACCGGCGTGACACTCCAGCTCCAGCTCCGCAGACAGTTCTCCAGGCGGAAGCCCAGTGCATGCTGCCACCGCCCGGCCGCGAGCCGGAGGGAGGTGGGTGTCTGCGGGCTGTCTATCACGCCTCCTTTCAGCAGCAGTAAGACCTCCCTCTTAAAACCTCCGCTTGGGTCCCTAATATTTGCCTGGCTATATATCTCCGGTGATATATGGACAGAAATTGCTCGTAAACGGCTATAAAACCTCTTAGTTGAGCTGGGGAGGAGGTGCACGAGTGTGGGCATGGCCCAGGCCGTAGGAGGATCGGAGGCGGAGCCATTCCACTGAGCACCCCAAAGGCTCCCCCCCTCAGACCCTGGGGGTGAGGGGCTGCGCGTGGGACCCTCAGGGGAAGAAATGGAAGAAGAAGGCCCAGGGGGGAGCTCTGGAAGCCCCTTCAGGGGTGTTATAGGGCTCTCTCACCTGGCTGCCCCAGCGATGTGTGCGTGGCTTTAGGCAAGCCACTCGGGGGGTCCCCGCACCATGGTTCCCATCATCAGTGAGGGTAAGACACCTACCCACCTCCCTCGGTAAGTGGTCACTGGGATCAGAGGAGGAAAGGCACAGCGCATTAATCAGTGCTTTGTAAACAAAAGAGCCTGCGGACATTGGACACGATGGGCACGGGGTTTGCTGAAGGCCTACTACACGCTGGATCCCCTACCTGATTACCTCTCATCCGGCCAACACCCGGCCACGGAGATGCTGCTTTTGTTGTGCTGCAGACAGGAAACCTGAGGTTCGCCGGGGTGCACACGGGTGGTCAGTGCCGGGGACCGATTCCAGGGCCGGTGCCCTTTCCGCACATCAGCATGACATCCTGGCCACAGGAAGGGTATAACTGGTAAGACACCAGGAGGACTTCCATCAAAGAGGCGGGGGACACAGGAACAGATGGCTTCTCTCCTGCTCTCCCCGCCACCCCTTGCCCAGAGTGCAGGCATCTCCCTCAGACACTTCTGTCGCAGTAGTTGCCGGGTCTGGGAGCCAAGGGGTTCCCTCAGCATATAACCACTCACTCACCCCACCATCCAGTGAAATAGCTCCCGGAGTGGAAAGGGAAACCTGGGGGGTTGTGGGAGGCCAGTGCCCTCTACCCAGGAGACCGAGAGAGACGGTCTTGGGTGGGCCAGGGGGGAATGGCCTTTGTGGGAGCTGGTCAGCAGGTATGGACCCCTGACAGCCCTAGTCCCGGAGTCCCTGGCCCAACCCCCGCAGCCCCTGACCGTCCCTTCTGGTTACCCCCCAGCCCTCTTTGCTCTCACCCTGTGACCTTTCTGGTGACCCCATGCTGTCCCTCTCCCACAGCATCCCCCAGAGAGCCCCTGGCTGCCCTCTTCCCCCACCTCCCTCCACACTGAGCTGTCCCTTTTCTCCACTAGGAGCCCTGGTTCTCTTCCTCTCTCCCCAAGTCCCTTCAACCCCTGCTTGTCCCTTGTGGTTACCCACCCCTTCCTTCCCTTGTGGTGTCCCTCCAGCTCCTGGGTGCTCCTCCCTTCCATGACCCCCAGCCCCTCCCCTTCCCCTAGCATCCCTCTGGTCTCTTCCCACCTGCGCTCCAGGACCCTCGGCCCCCGTCTTGCCCTTTGTCCCCCTCCAGTGACAAACCAGGACAACAGTTTGTTGGTATTAGTAACAACCAGTAGTAGTAAGGCCACCCTTCTGCCCCACAACTCCCCTTCCCTGGTGGCTCCCACCCCCAACCCCACTTTTCTTTAAGTTTCCAAATCAACCTTCCTCCAATAATAATGATAAAGCAGGAAGCCGGGCCGGAGGACAGTGCAAATTTTTCTTCTTGACACGGAGTTTCCGATTAAAGGCAAAGGGACATAAATCCTCCTGCGTAATTGCTGTGCTCCAGCTCAGAGCCACTTGGAAGGGAGGCTCCCACCCCCTCTGCCCCTGCCCCGGGGAGCCCCACCCCCATCCTGAGCAGGGCTTGGTCCCCAGAGCCTGGAGCCAGGTAGGGAAGTGGGAATGCAATGGTGTGGGCACAAACCTGAGCCAGGATCCCCCCGTTTCCCTTCCAGGGGTCCCAGCCCAGATGGACGGCGGCCCATGGCCACCCCTAGCAGCCCCTCAAACCTTCACATCGAGAGCATGCTTAATATTTTGGCAAAGCTTCTCAGCATCCATGATCTCAACTGATTCTTACAAGGACATTTGAGGTATCAGATGGAGGAGCCCTTGGAGGTCAACCACAGCAACTTCCCTCATCCGGCAGGTTGGGAACAGGGTTGTAGGAGGGGCCGTGCCATCCTGGCCCCTGTCCACATTTAGAAGAAGAAGACCCTAGACATGTGAGAATTGCTCAAGATCGAGGGCTCGGGGGCAGAGCCTGGAGTTGCCAAACCTCCCAAGTCCACGGTTAATACTCTTGTATCCTCCGCCCGAACTGACACACGGAGATTCCAACCTCCAGCCACCCTGCGGGTTGAACTCAGCCTGGCCAGGACACCCGCCCGCCAGCCTTCAAAGTCACCCTCGCCTCCTGTGAGAGCCCACCACTCCACCCCTCCCTTCTTTGCCAATCCCATGCCCGCTCTCCCCACTCCGTGAGGCCCTGCCGGTGTGAAGCCCTCGGGTTCCTCTTTCCTCTGTTTCTCCCTGCTCTGAACAACCTCCTCCAGCTAGTGCTAAGTCCACTCTCACTCACCAGGGGAACGGGCCTGGGTGTCTTCCCTCTGAGGTGCCATTGCCCAACCCTCCAACCCTCCTTCCCTCTCCGACCCAGCCAGATCTGCCCAGTGGATGTGTCTACTGGACACAGTATATGGCTCCCCTGGTCCTGGGAACCCAGGAGTCCCGCCACCTCTTGCTCGGTGGAAGGTTCCGCAGCAGCCCTAGGATTCCCACGTCAGGCATAAACTACCATGCCTTCTGGGTTTCCCTGGCCCCCAGACCCTTTCCCCAGCATCTCAGGGGAGGGGAGGCCTGCGGCTGCAACTGAGTGAAAGAGAAGTCACATCCTCAGCCTGCTTTCCCATCTCTGAGTAAAACTGGACCCCAGCAAATCAGGCCTCCCACGCTCTAACCTCTAAGGTCTCCTGCTTGAGCTCCTCAGAGATTGTGACATGGTGGCCAACAACCGGAGCCCTCTACCGGACCCTGATGGATATCCCCCAAGCTCGCCCCAACCCACATCCAGCCCTGTGCACCTGCCCTTCCCTCTGCCACAGCAAAACTGAGTATGGAGCAGTGAGATCTTTGGAGTCTTCGAGAAGAATGTCCTGTCCGGGTCAGGAAAAAAAAAAAAAAAAAGTGAGGGGAGGGCTGCGGGGTGGGAAGCAGTGAGGCCAGTTTGGGAGGCTCAGATGCTCCCCCAGTGCAGAGAGCACTGTAGCACAGCTGGGGACAGGTAGTTCCGGCTGTTACTACAGGGTTTTAAGGTGTCGGGGGTTCTGGATGTCAGTGAAGGAGTTGGGATTACTGTAGAGTTGCCCTGGGGATTATGGTGGGGTTTTCTGGGCATCATGGTAGAGTTTTTCTGGGATGTTTACAGTGTTAGTCTAAAGGGTCACAAGCCTGTGCTTCTGCCTGGGCCCAGAGAGGGGACAGAGCTGAGTCTACGAGAGAAAGCCAAAGGGTGGGGAGGACAGAGGAGGTGCAGTCTCACAGAAGAGGGGGACCGTCTGACGTGGCAGGGAAGGGAGGCCTGCTCCACCCCACCCTGGTATTCCCAAACCCTGACCGACAGCCTCATTTGTTGACAGGAAGGTGCTGAGAGTAGAGAAGGGCTCTTGGCTTTCTATAGGGAGGGAGGACCAGAGAGAGGGGCCTAGGATGGTCCTCCTGCATGTGTGTCCTCAAGAACAGCCAGGCTCCTTATGGGGTGCCTGGGTGGCTCAGTCGGTTAAGCATCCGACTTCAGCTCAGGTCACGGTCATGATCTCACGGTTCGTGGGTTTGAGGCCTGCATCGGGCTTTGTGCTGACAGCTCGGAGCTTGGAGCCTGGAGCCTGCTTCTGATTCTGTGTCTCCCTCTCTCTCTGACCCTCTCCTGCTCATTCTCTGTCTCTCAAAAATAAATAAATGTAAAAAAAAAAAAACAAAACAGCCAGGGTCTGGGCTCCAAACCCAATCTTAAAGTCTTGCCTGGGGTTCACTTAGGGGAGAATCTGGAAGGACAAGACCCTTCCACCTGGAGACTCCAGGGAGGGGGACAGACCCTCATCTTGGACCCAGACAAATAAATGGAGAATTATTCTTGCATTTTAATCATGGAAAATGTCCTCAGAGGTGACAGTGTGGGGCAAGCACTGGAAAGACAGGTGGGAAGGGAGGGGTCCGGGGAGCAAGAATGAGGGTGTTTCCCCAGCCCCAGAGACTGGGCACAGGGAAAGAAGGCTATTCACTCTCGTGTCCATCATTCACTCGGCGACTATGTGCAAGGGCAGCCATGGCCCTAGGAGACACAGGGATGAATGAGAGGAGGAACAACAACTGGGGAGGCCTTAAAGAAACCCAGTTCCAGGGCACCTGGGTGGCTCAGCTGGCTAAGCTTCTGACTTCAACTCAGGTCATGATCTCATGGTCCGTGAGTTCAAGCCCCGCGTCAGGCTCTGCGCTGACAGCTCAGAACCTGGAGCCTGCTTCTGATTCTGCGTCTCCCTCTCTTTCTGCTCCTCCCCACTTCAAGCTCTGTCCCTCTTTGTCTCAAAAATAAATAAACATTTTTAAAAAAGAAAAAGAAAAAAGAAAAGAAACCCAGCTCCTCCCTCAAAATACCAGCGTCGCCTTGAAGAGTTCTCCAGGTCCACGCTAGCTAAGCTCCAATCTCCAGGCCTCTCTAATCCAAAAGAAATCCATTAGCCTTAATTCCAGCGGTCTTCTTCCCCAGGGTCCCAAGGCCTGCCCCAGCCCTTGCCCTGCTTCCTGCCTCTCAAATATGCCATGCTCTTTCCCTCTGGGCAGACTTTGGAGCATCTTCAGGCCATAGCTGCAGCAGGAGGGATTGGAGCTAGATGTGCTGAGTACCTTGCCAGCAGCAGCAGGGAGGGCACTGAGGGAGCCAGTGGGGCTCAAGGAAGAGACGTGTGAGCCTATGAGTCCAGGCCCGAGATCCTCCGCCTGACTCTGCGTCATGCTAGAAGAGGCATCATTCATCTGCCCAGGGGTGGAGATGGGGCAGGGGGAAGAGAATGAAAAACACCCACAGCCCATTAACCTACTTTTGCAACTTCATTAAAACAGAGTCTCCGACATGTCGCCATAAATTGTCTTCCGAGGAGGAAGCCAGATCCAACATCTAGTTCTAGCAGTAAAGCCTCTGAGGAGAAGCTGGAATAACCAGGGTGGAAGGGACTCACTGTATGGGGGAGGGGGTGTCACTGAGTGGCTTTGCTGGCCGAGCCTGGACAGCTGCCTCCTACAGGACCTCCTAAGTGGGCATGCCACTGGGGGAGGGCCAGGGAGAGACTTTTCTATAATATTGTATGGTCGCTGCCCTGATCAAGAGCGCTTACACTTCCTGGGGTCCCTCATAACAAACCTTAAAGCTCTCCTCAGCCTTTCCAAGCCGCCTTCAGGAAGCCCCGCTCTGGCCCAAAGCTCCCTTCTCCAGGGTGTGTGCCAAGCCTCATGGTCACAGCCCTGAGTACAGAGGACCCCGGCAGCCTCCAGACGACCTTAGACCCCCACTGCCTTGGCTGAGCTCACAGCCTGACCCAGTGGCATGAGCACTGGGCCAGGGGTCAGTGGGGCTGAGCTCCCACTTCCCAGCTAACTGATCTGGACCCAGTCCTCATGCGAGCGGCGACTGAGTGCCCAGGCCCTGGAGCGCTGCCAAGGTTCAAATTCTGCCTTTGCCACAGAAGGACCTCAGCCAACTTATTTAACCTTCCTTGCCTTCGTGTTGTCATGGGAATAATTATACCTCATAAAGCTACTGAATCTTAAATGGGATGACCCATGGAAAACGCATAACACTTAGGACCTCACATCCTAGGGGTCAAAAAACATGGGCTACTGTTGTCACCATTATGTACTTAGGTGTCTAGGTGAGGAAACCAAAACCCAGAGAGGGCAACTGGTTTGGGTCAGAATCAGAGCCCAGAGTTCCTTTGATCTAATTCAAGGATCTTCTCCAACACATCCCCTTTTGGGCCTCGGTTTCTTCGTTTGTATGACGAAGGCAATAGAGGAGTCCAGTGGTTTCTTCCTTCTTCTTCTCCTCTTCCATCATCATCATCATCGTCATCGCCTTAGAATTTCTTTTCAAAGCAACCTAACTCAGAATCCCAATACACCAAGGGGGACCAGGTGGGGAGCAAATAGTGTGAGGGCAGGGGGCAGTCTGGAGCCTGAGCAGCAACCCCTGGGTCCCACTGGAGAAACTGGGGGTGTCCAGACCTCAGGTCAAGCCCTTGGCCAGAATGATCTCTGGGCTTCCACTGGAGCTCTAGGAAGCAAAATAGCAAGAACTCTCCAAACCACGCTGGGAGAGGAGGAAGAACCCGGTGAGTGACTTCCTGCAGACAGGATGGTCTTCATACCCTCACTGCACAGAAAATGGTGGAGGAGGGAGGGATGCAAGGAGTGAAGGTTCCATGTAGAGTGGTTAGTCCACAGCCCAGGTCCAAGCCACCCTGGGTCCTGCCACCCTCCACACGCTGCCAAGCGACCCGCGCTCCCGCCATAG
>NW_027528345.1:13957266-13979525 GCF_008692635.1 Crocuta crocuta
GCGCTCCCGCCATAGCTGCAGCCCAAGAAAACATGGCCATAAAACAGACATTTGCTTTAATTTTGACTTGAAGGGGCAATTTAGCGCAGGCTGTTTGCAAGCTGTCAGAGTTCTTTACGAGGCTCTATCGTGTTTTCCAAAATGCTCCCCCCAAGCGGATTCCCGGGGTCAAAGTTCACACATAACTATTTAGGGGGAAGAGGGGTTGGAAGGAGCATGGGAGACTGTGGAGAGTGGAGAATACACACACACACACACACACATTTTTAAAAATCAAGACTGGCTGGGAACTAACAGCAAAAGAGAACCTGACCAGGACAGCCCCTGGTCAGAGACAAGTGATGTGTCTCTGCCCAACCCTCCTGTGCCCCTGGGCCTCCCACAGCAGGGGGCTGCCCCAGGCAGAAAAATGAAACACTGTCACTCAGCCCAGCCTCAAGGGCACTCACACACTTTATTCACAATGACCCAGATACTTGGACACTCGCATTCACAATCAAACAAATTTGACTGAGTCCTGACTGGCATTTTCTTTTTTATTTTTTTTTAAGTTTATTTATTTATTTATTTATTTATTTATTTATTAGTAATCTCTACACCCGACGTGGGGCTCAAACTCGCAACCCCAAACTCAAGTCTCATGCTCTTCCGACCGAGCCAGCCAGGCACCCCCTGACTGACATTTTCTGTTACTGCCTCTCTACTCTGTGCTTCTCGTGACTCTAGCCCCTCTCCCCAAACGACTGACCCTTCTCCTCTCAGGTTCCCCTCTGATCCCCCTGCTTGTTTGCTAGGGTCTTTCTTTCCTAGGAGAAAGTGCTAGATCTTACTAGATCCTCCCAACTGTTGGAAGGAGGGAAAAAGTCACCAACTCACCTCTTTCCAAAGCTGGGCTTGGTTCTGTTTTCCCACAGCCCATCCTCTCTTCCCTCGGGAGCCCTGGGCTGAGAGTCATCTGTAGGAATAAACCCCTCACCCCATAAACAGAGTAGCTGCTCCCAAGTCTGGAGGCGCCCAAGGTCCTTGCAGATCACAGAGTGGGGAGGGCCTGGGAAGCCAGACCCTGAACATACTCCAGGTCCCCTTCAGCTCTCTACTAAAAAAGGTTTCCTGCCTTTAAAGTTCTTTGGCAGTTGGGGTATAGGGGATTGGGGTGCACACTGTGGCTTTCATTCTACCCTCCTCCCCAAGGTGATATGGGGAGCAAAGGGGAGACAGAAGCCAAAGTACAGGGCAGGGGTCTCCCCTCACTGAAGACCCCTCCCCCTCCCTCACATTCTAAGGAATTTTTCTGGTCTCTGTGGACAGTTTGAGCCTCGGTGTTCCCAGGGAAGGGTGAGGAGGCAAAGGGGACATGTCTCAGGCTGGGAGAGATCTCAGAGGCCAGGGTGAGACGGGGGCAGGATGTCCCGGAGGCAGGGGAATTGGGACTATGGGAATCCGGGTGATGGGAAGTCCCACCATCCCCTCATAGCAGCTTATGCACCGGAGATTCCCCAGATCTGTTAATGGGAAACTCACTGGGGTGTTTTGCAGCCCAGACCCTGCCGGCAGGCTGTGGACCAGGGACACCACTAAGGCCTGATTCCAAGACACTCAGGCTGATTGGAGGAGAAGTGAGTATGGGTTCTCTCGGTCAATAATCAAGGAGAAAAGATGGGGCGCCTGGGTGGCTTAGTCGGTTGAGCGTCCGACTTTCGCTTAGGTCATGATCTCGCGGTTCGTGGGTTCGAGCCCCGCGTCGGGCTCTGTGCTGACTGCCAGCTCAGAGCCTGGAGCCTGTTTCAGTCTGTGACTCCCTCTCTCTCTGACCCTCCCCTGCTCACGCTGTCTCTCTCTCCTGGAAATAAATAAAACATTAAAAAATATATATATATAAAAAATAATCAAGGAGAAAAGAAACAGACCGGAGCCCACGTGGGGAGAAACGAGAAGGGAAGGGGACCCCGACCCACAAATAACTGTGTCCCTATCTGTACCGTGCATACCGTGCATGAATTCAGCTCCCACCTCCTTCATGCTCTCTGATGCCCCAAAGAAGCCTACAACATCAATTCTATTTTCCATATACATAACCTGGGGGTGCAAGAGGTAAAGGAAGTGGTCTAAGATCATACACACCTGTCTAGACTTGACACCAATCTGCTTCCTCCCGGAGACTGAGAAATCTCTGGACCCTTGAGTGTCATTGCCATTGAACTCGTTACCACCCCCAGCCTCCTTACCCTCTGTGCTGAAGGGGGCTGGCTATCTGTGCATCTCTGAGGATGCTCACCTCCATCCTTACCACCATGAAAACACAGAACCTTAGAGTACGGAGGTCTAAACTCCTCGTGGTACAACTGGGAAACTGGAGTGACCAGAGAAGGTAAGCTGCTTGCCTGGGCTCAAGCAGCCAGAAAGAGCCAGAGCAGGGACTTGATCCAGTTCAGACAGTCCTCTCCCCTGGAGAATGGTTCTCGGCTATTTACATACACAGAGGCCAGGGGTCAAGTCGGCCCAGGGAAAATAAAGATGAAGAAATACAGGCCCTGCCTTGAGAGGCTCAGAAGTGGGGATGTAGGGCCCTCTCAGCCCAACCTATAGGAAGGCTTCTCCTCCAAATGTCAAAAACCAAGCTAAGGAAGAAGTTGCTATCAGCTGAGGCAGTCGAAAAGCCCTCCTAGAGGAGGTGAGCCTAACCCAGCAGAGATCTGAATGCAAAGAGGGTACCTCCCCCGGGAATCCAGGCAGGGAGAGAAATATAAGTGTATATAACCTGGTGGAGGATGATGGGGGACCGGGCTGGGTGGTCAGGTTGGGAACAAATCAGAGACGGCCTCAAATGCTAGGCTAGGGAGTCTGAGCCTCATCCCACGGGGACCAGGGAATCGTGGGGTATGAAGGGGACCCAGGCAAAGAGGTTAATTTGGAAATTTACCCTAGAAACAGCTTCCGGGGCAGACTGCCTGAAAGAAAACTCAAGAGACCAAGGGTGTCAGTGCAAATACTGGTGTGCCGTCTCTAGGTGTGTGTTTATTGTGGGTGGTGTGTGTGTATGTGTGTGTGTGTGTGTGCACGCGCACGCACTTGTGCTGTATGTCTGGGCTGGCTCACATGCACGTATGCACGTAAGCACGATGCTAAGATTGGGAAAGTCTGGTTTCACAAACCACCCTGGTCTGCTTGAGGCGGGAGATGATAGATCACCAGCTCCCCGCCCCTTCTGTCTCCCTCTCCTAACCACCCTGCGTGGGCAAGAGCGCTGCACCCCCACACGCATGTGAAAACAACTCTCCTAGAAACAGACACACACGCCTGGGACAGAGTAAGTGTCCCCTCACTTGACATCTCCCCCAGGCCTCATGTCGGTAGGAAAGGATACCCAGGGCTGACCATCCAGCAGCCCGTGAGCTCAGAAGGGCAGTGAGAGTCGGGTGGGGGACAGATCTGGCGGTGCTGCTGCTGGGGACAGTTCAACCAAGCAAGACCCGTGTAAACTCAGAGAGGAGGAGGGAATGCCCCAGACAGAGCAGAGATGGGGGGACCATTCAAAAGAGGGGTCCCTGGGGGGCATGAGGAGCTCATGTGCCCCTTACTTTCTGCTCACTGAAGTAAGGAAGAGACCTGCATTACTGGGAGAGCCGTTTTATTTTGTCCTCCTTTGGGACTCGGGGTACAAAAGGGCTCAGGCCACCTCCCTTCCCTCAGCCAAGAGACCCTCAAAGATGGGGGGACTCTGACTAATGACTCCTGGTGGGGCTGTCATTACTTTGATCTGCAGAACAGTGATTGGCAATTACAACAGCCACACCATCATACCCACCACCCATGGCAGAGGGGCCTGGCAGCCAGGATTCCTGGTGCTTTCACCAGCTTTCTGCTCACCATTCCTGGTTTCCCTTCCTTTTACTTACTAATTTTTAAAAATCTTTAAAGGCATTGCTGCCATCTTCCTTCCTTCCTTCCTTCCTTCCTTCCTTCCTTCCTTCCTTCCTTCCTTCCTAAGTAATCGCTATACCCAACATGAGGCTCGAACTCACAACCCCAAGATCAAGAGGTGCATACTTTGCTGGCTGAGCCAGCCAGGCGCCCCCTTGGCTCCCTTTCTTAAAACCCACAGAGAATCCTAACTTGGGATTTCTAGGATCTCGGAGTCAGAACAAATCTTGTAGAGGTCCCACCCATTTGTAACCATCTTTTTGCCCATCTCCAGCCTGGGCACCCAAACCCACGAGTCACCCACTGCCCTGGAAAATTGTTGAAGACATATATCTGCCCCTTAAGACCGCGGGTGTCCCTGTGGGGAAGGCTGGAGGAGCTCTGCCATCTTTACAATCCCAAGATCTTCTCCATCATTCCCCAAGCCAGCCCAGACCTACAGCTTCCCACACTGATCTGTGACAACCTCCTTGAACATCTAGTTCAGGGTCACCCATCTGCACCCCTCCAAGAAACAATTCCAAGTTCTCCCTCAAGCCCTGGTACTCAAACTCCAGCCTACTTCTTCGGCGGCTATTTGCTACGAGCCTGCCACCCAGCAAGATAAAGACGCTCTGATTTCCCTGCCTTCTAAGAAGTCTTCCAGACCTCTACTTCAATGTTTCTGACTTTTGCTCAAGTGTATCTTATCCCAGACAGTCAGGAAGTTCTCCATATTTAACCTGAATCTCACCCTCACTGAGAAAGACTTGGAGAAAGGTCATGTATTCAAAATCCTATCTCAGCTTCCTGGGTCACTGATGTAGTAGTGTATTTTGTTCCCTCTAATCAGCCTTCCAGAAGCACTCCTCTGACTCCAAACCCCAGGCTAGGGCCCCAGCAGCCCCCCTGCCCCAGAGCAGTTCAGGGGATGCCTGCCTCCAGGCCAGACTAGCTCAGGATGTCAACCCTGACCCCAGCGGAGCAAACGGGGAGCCGTAGTACAGCCCAGCCCCCAGCCCAGGCTAGAGAAAGAGGTAATTAGGAGCTGTGCGGTCCCTGTCCCCCCAACAGGTACAGCTGAGCACCTGCATCCATCATCGGGGCAGCTGCCAGAGAGGGGACGGTCACGTGGCTAGGCAGGACCAACGGCAGAGCTGGGGGAGGCGGCGGAGCTGGGGATTGGCTGGTCTGTGGCGGAGAGTGGAGGGCTGTAGGGGATAACCCGAGAATGACCTTGTGAAGACTTTAGCCCCCAGTCCCAGCTCCTCCCTAGACGCCCTTCCACCTTCCCCCAGTTCCTAACCCACACTCACCAGTACGCCTCACCTTGCCATTTTCTCTCTCCCTTCAATGCCCCTTCCCTAGGGTGCAAGGACCCCCTCTTACTCATTTTTTTTAAAGGAAAATGGCCTCCTGTGTGCTTAATAAGCCCGAATAAGCATGTGGGGGTAGGGAGTAGATTGCTGGCCTGAAAGAGGGCTGGTGACTCTATGAGAAACACCGTTGTAAGGTTAGGGTTCGAAGAGAGAGGGAGAGACGGAGGGGGCTGTGTTTGGATGGAAGAAGTGTCGGTGCAGGTGGGTTTTTCTCTAATTGCCTGCCTCGGTGCCAGGGCGTGAATGTGAAGGAGGGTGTGCTGGCAGCCCTGTGCACGGTGCATCTCGCGGCGGGGAGGGGGACCCCAGTATGCAGCCTGGGATGTGTTTTGCATACTTGCACTTGACCTGGGTAGATTACCACATGCTGCAGTACACTTGGGCAGAGATGAGCATATTGACCTTGACCTTCTTTCTGTGTGTGCAAGTAGTTGGTACCAAGCACGCTGACACTGTGGGCTTTCACTTTGACTGTGACCCCAAGAGAGGAACCCCGCAACTGGTCTGTGCCTGAGACCCCTCTGCCCATGTCCCAGCTGAGTGGCAGGAACCCTCCCACCCCCACCCCTAGAACCACAGGTCAGGGTGGCAGCTGGCAGGAGAGAAGAGAGGGAGAAGAGGAGGGGCAGCTTCTCCAACACCTGTGAAGGTTCTTCGTTATATATGCAAATGTCCTCATTAGAGATGCAGAGCGCTTCCCGGAGCTAATCGCTGCCGCAGCCCTGTGTGTGTGGCAGCGAGCAGAAGGAGACTGCGGGCTGGGGGAGGTGGGGGGCAGCACCGCTACCCTCTGGCTGAGCAGTGCCAGGGCCCTCCTTCCCCAAGGCTGGTCCCAGGTTGTCCTGGGCAGGGGCGGGGGTGCGGTGAGCGCATGGTAAGAGTGAAGGCCATGGGCAGGCACCGCAGAATCAGCAGACCGCAGGTCTGACACGTGGCTTCATCTGGGCGGGTGGGCCTGCCTGGCGCCCCAGCACCCCTACCTTGGATCAGGCCAGTCGGGCCTTTGAGGACTGCTGGAGAGAGGTGTCCACCCTCCCTCTCCCCGCTCCCTACCCACCCAGCCCAAGGGCCTGATGACCTCTGGATCTTGGAGCAGGTGACCCTGGCACCTCCGTTCTCCCTTCTGTGGCCTCTCTGGGGAAAACGGTCTCAATTGTGGTCTTTTTCTGTCACCTCAACCACAGAGAAAGGAGCCTGATTCTAGGCGCTGCTGCCTCTCAGCCCATTGGACATCCTTTCACAGAGCAGCCATTGCGTGGGGCTACGTTGTGCTTTTTCAACCTCACTGCCACCCACACGGCACCCAGACAAACACAAATGCACACTCAGTCCATTCACACACACCCTCAGAAACATCCAAACAATCGCTCCCCTCATCACTGGGACCCACACTGTCCTGTTTATATTAACTTGCCCTTAGACCCACACCCGCACTTTAAAACAGTCCTGCAAGGCTCTGCTGTCCTTGAGCACACATGTCACCC
Organism: Crocuta crocuta; assembly: GCF_008692635.1. Classification (NCBI taxonomy): domain Eukaryota; kingdom Metazoa; phylum Chordata; class Mammalia; order Carnivora; family Hyaenidae; genus Crocuta; species Crocuta crocuta. The sequence continues at coordinate 13,964,030 of NW_027528345.1, forward strand.
CATTTTGGGGACACAGTCCACAGAGACCTCCCCTGNCCCCCCACCTCTCCTTTCTTTGCTTCTCCCTCCCCTTCCCGCCCTCCTCCCTGGGCACCCGTTTGCCAGGGTTATTTATAGAAGCAAGCGATAAATTCAGTGTGTTTCTCGGCGCGCAAAGCTATAAATAATGGCACAGATCATTAAACCCCGAGAGCAGGCCCAGCCGCCCCACAAACAAGATGAAGTACAAACCACCACGTGAGAGGGAGAGAGGGAGGCGCAAGGCAGAGCCCCAGACCCAGGGCCCACGGGCTCCAGCCTGCACCTTGCAGCCCCGTCCCAGTGAACTTGGGCGTCCACAGGCCCTGCCTGGGTGCGCGCCTGGGATGGGGAGAGAGCAGAGCTGGGCGCAGGGTTGCAGGCTGGTGAACTGAGCCACCACACCCTCCAGCCTTCCCTCCTTTCACCCTCTCACCCCCCTCCCCCACCCTCTGCTCCTCTTTCTACTTCCCTCACTGGGTTTCCATCTTTCCTGTATTTTTTTTCCTTCCCAATTGCTCCTCTGTCCACCTTTCCCTCCATCTCCCCATTCTCCTTCCTCTTTCCTTTCCCTTCTGCCCTTCCCCTTTCCCTCTCCACCCACTGTTCTCCCCCAGCCTTTCCTCCCTTCACCCCAAGTCCCCAGGCTCCAGGAGGGGCCCTGATCCCACCAAGGAGCCCTCCGAGGCAGAAAGTCCCCTGTCAGCAGAACGCTGGAGCTGGCTGCTGATTCAGTGTCTGTAATCTCCCAGGCGGAGGCGGCCGTGGCAGGGGGGCAGGGAGGGGGACGGTGAAGACGGATGAGGAGTAGAAGAACAAAATGGCACGGACACCGGGGACAGGCTCCAGGCTGAGCGAGGTTCTGGGGAGTGGAACCAGAGCTCCAAGGTTCAGCCCGACCCCACCAGCGGGTGGGCAGTCGAGTGAAAGACGTGCGTCCCGGGTACAGAGATGGCGCCATGGGAGAGACAAGGCAAGTGGGAAGGAGCAGAGGGGAGCAGGTAGGGGCCGCAGGGGGAAAGGAGGCCTTGACAGAGGGACGCTCCCACCCAGTCCCACCTCCCCCAGTTCCAGTGCGGACCCCTGGGCAGCCTGAGTCCAGGCTCCTGAGTCCAGGCCACGGCGCGGAAGGTTTGGGGGTCCTGACCATGGCTACCACAACCCTCCCTCCTTTCATGAAGCACCCCTACCCTTTGGGGTTCACCCAATCTACTTCAGCCTATTTTCTGGAGGTCTTCCTCAGAGCCACTCAGGTCACCTACAATCTGGGGCCTTCCCCCCTTCCCACTGGGAAGTTTTTACCATGTGCCTGTTTCAGTTGGAGCCTCTCTCTCTCTCTCAGGAGGACAGAACCTACGTCCAGTCTGTGCCAAACAGGGCCCCAGAACTCCAAACAATGTGCAACTCTTTGAAGCCTCGTCAACCCCGGTTCCCATGATGTCAGGCAAATGGACTTCAGATGGGGCAGCGGGCGTAAGACTCAACAGCAAGCAGAACCTACTGGTACTGAGGGTGGGGAGATGCCAGCATAGGGCAGTTACATCCTTGGACAGTTGAGGGGGAACCCCGTAGGCCTGAGCAAGGTGCCACCTGGCCTCGTGGCCAGGGGTGGACCAGAGAGCCTTGGAGACTTCCCCGCCCGGCCCCGCCCTCCACACCCCACGGCCAAAGCGCCCATCTGCTCCCACTCGCTCCCCTGTCGGCCACTTTGATGCAGAGCCCAGTTATTTGCCTGGGGATTTATAGTAGGAGCCAGGACAGCAGCTAAATCCCCCAGCCACCGAGGTAAATCAGCTGCCGCGATGGGCCGGAACGAGGGAGCTGTCAGGCTAGGAGGCGGCACAGCGGGGCTGGAGAGGAAAACACTTGTCCCCGGTCCCCGGGGGCAGCAGCCAATAAATCCCCTCAGGCACCGATTAGGGCTGGCGGCCCGACCAAATCTCAGGGGCTGTCAGTGCTGCTGGCAGAGAGCACACCGCCGTGCCCACGGACACAGGCTGCGGCCCTGTGGATGGGAGGGACGCGAGCCTCTCACAATGGCTGGGCTGGCGGCAGTGGGCGGAGACCAAAGCCTGCCTTCCCAAGAGCTGGGCGAAGCAGGGTCATGGCTTAGGAGGGTCTTGTCCTTAGGAGGCACGTCCCTGTGCCTCAGTTTCCTCACTTGTGAAACGTGGGTGGGGAAAGCAGCTACTGCTCACAGTACTGTCGCATAGAAGCAGCTCTTGGGGCCAGGTTAGATCTCGTCTTGTGCAGAGAGAGAAGGGGCCAGATGACCTTTGGAGGAATCTGGGGGTGCCGAGATGATGTTTTGAGAAAGAGGGCTCTCTCTCTTTTTTAAGTTTATTTATTTATTTTGAGATGGACTGAGAGCACATGCGTGTGTGGAGGAAAGGCAGGGGTCGGGGGGAGGTGGTGGGAGAATCCCAGGCAGATTCTGCACTGTCAGGGTGGAGGCCGATGCAGGGCGCCCCACTCTTAAGCTCACTAGAGAGAAAGTGAAAGCATTTCCCAGGGCCAGCATGGACTGCTGCGGTTAAGAATACAGGCTCCCGAGGGGCTCCTGAGTGGCTCATTTGGTCAAGTGTCCTCAGGTCATAATCTCAGGGTTCATGAGTTTGAGCCCCAGGTCGGTCTCTATGCNCTTCCCAGGGCCAGCATGGACTGCTGCGGTTAAGAGCACAGGCTCCTGGGGCGCCTGGGTGGCTCAGTCAGTTAAGCGTCTGACTTCGGCTCAGGTCATGATCTCACAGTTGGTGGATTCAAGCCCCGCATCAGGCTCTGTGCTGACAGCTCAGAGCCTGGAGCCTGCTTTAGATTCTGTGTCTCCCTCTCTCTCTGACCTTCCCCTGCTCATGCTGTCTCTCTCTCACAAACAAATAAAAACATTTTTAAAAAATTAAAAAAAAAAAAAGAGTACAGGCTCCCTAGGGGCGTCTGGGTGGCTCAGTCGGTTAAGCATCTGACTTCAGCTTAGGTCATGATCTCATAGTTCATGGGTTCGAGCCCCACATCGGGCTCTGTGCTGAATGTTTGCCCAGAGCCTGGAGTCTGCTTGAGATTCTGTGTCTCCTCTCTCTTCCCCTCTTCCACTTGTGCTCTGCTTTACTCTCTCAAAAATAAATGTAAAAAAAATTGTTTTAAAAAGAGAGTACAGGCTCCCTAGTCAGTCAGGTTTGCATTCGAGTTCCCCCACTTACTACCTGTGAGACCTTCAGCAAGTTATTTAACTCCTCTAGGCCTGACTGTCCTCTTCTGTAAAATGGGGATGATCATACCTCACAGGGTTACTGAGAGGCTTACGTGAAACAGAAATTCGTACATAAATCACCTTGTTTGGGGTAAGTGCCCAGTCCATTTTAGTCTTGCTGTTACTATCATTTCAGCAAGTGGATGAGGGCCACACAGTGAACCCTAAATCCAAGCAGTAAAACTGACAGAAAAAGGGGGGAGGGCATGGGATGAGGGCTGGAGGTGGGGGCAGGGGGCTTACTAAGGAGGAAGGGAGCCAGAATATGGAAGAGGAAGAAAGAACCAGGCAGGTAAGACNAAGGAAGGAGACCAGGATAGGGGCTGAGAGACAAAGGAGAAGGAGCTCTGGGTAGAAAAGCAGCGAGCCAGAGCTGGTGCAGCTCATCACGCAAACGTGATCCCACAAACGTGATCCCACGAGGCCCCGCTGCCCCCTCCCTGCTTTCATTTTCAGCTTGGCTTCCCCCCCCATCCCCCCCCCACCCCTCCTGCTGGCCTCTACCTTCTCAGCGCTGCGCCCCAGGGCAGATGAGGCGGCAGGGAGGGTGAAGGGCTTGGACGCTGCTCACCAGGGGGTGAGAGAGTGAGGAAGGAAACAGTCCCCAAAGCAGAACAGAACCCAGGGGTCCACGCCTCCTTCGGGTGGCTCCCCCTCATCAGTGGTGGAAAGAATTGCCAGAGCGGAATAATAATAATAGCAGCTAAAGTGTTCGCGCTTTTGCAGTTTACAAGTGTTTTACAAGCCCAGAGCCTCACAACAACCTCTGTGATGTAGGCACTATTGCCCCATTTATTATTATCGTTATCGTCAAGCCATTATAGGATGCTCACTACCCGCAAAGCACTTTACCTGCGTTAACTCTCTTATTTCTGACAACAGCCCTGTTAACCCCATTTTACAGATGATAAGCTGAGGGCTAGATCCTATGCGCCTCTGCCTTTGCCTCATCTCTGATCTCTCCTGGTTTTGCCTGACCCTCTTTTCTAATTCTCTTGTCTCCTCTTGTGCTCCCTGGACTCTCCTCTTCCCATCATGCTCCCTCACCAAACTTCAAATTGGATTTTTGCACACTCTCTAGGCATCCCTCCCCCACCCTGCTCCGTAGCCAGCAGGAGACCTGGCGTGACTGCATAGGATGGGCAGCCCTTCATTTGGGGACCCACCATGGCAACCAAAAAGAAATCACAGGGTGGCTGAAGAGAAATACAACAATATCTTCAGAGAGACTGCTTTTCCCCCACTTTCGTCTCCCAGAAGATCTGAGATGATCTACCATGTAAGACACAGATATAATGGAACCATCAAAACACCCAGGGAGCGGTCAGAGAAACAAAGTGGGGGTGAGAAAATGTTCCCCAGGAGGGAAACCTAAGGATGGATAGTTACCACGGAGGAACCTAAAACTTAGCCATCAGCATTCTAACGCAGAAAATAAATGAAGCCAGGCAGTGGCCTCAAACCCTCCTCCCCCACTCCAGAAGCCCCTTCACGTGTTCGCTGATCATGTATTGTGCCACATGTCAACGATGCGATCCACACCGAGGACACAGACCTTTCTAGATCCATCTGCTGTAGAACCGGCAGGACTCTGCTGAAAGAGCTGGAGGGCAGAGAGGAGCAGAAAGGTCAGAGGCCAGGGGACCCAGGGAGAGGCAAGGCCCACACAGAGTTGTCCCAGAGCTGAGAACCAGCTGAGGCGTGTCTTGTGACAGATCACGACTGGGTTTCCTGCCCTCTCCCCCAGATCCTTCTGCCCTGCCCCGCCCCCCCCGCAGCCCCCCCNGCAATGCTGGAGATGGTTGCTCCTGGCTGCTTCTGCTCATTAGCACATCAGCATGGGGGTCATCAGATGAAAATGATATCCCGTGCTCTCCCAGGGAAGCAAAATCTGCCCTCCCTGCTGGCATAATTTCTAGCTGATGGAGGAATGAGCACAAGTAAGAAAAGACTGACAGAGGAGAGGGACATACAGAGAGGATGTTTCCCTGTTAGGGAAACCGTCAGATTGGCAGGGGTGGGGCTCTCTCCCACAAGCACGAAAATGCTGCCCCTTCCCCAGCAGCCAGCAAAAAAGGGGAGGGGCCTGGGGAACACCCATAGATTTCATACCCATCTATGTCTGCGTATGAAATACGGACATGTTAAACTTAAAAGCTGGTTCTTAGGAAAGCCACCAAGCATGTGGCACTGGTGACATGCCCAGGGACACCCACTCCAAGGCCCTGAAACACTCAGAGGGGGGTCCCGATGGTTGGTGAGACGAGACTACAGCACACTGCTGGGTGAGTGGGCGGGACCAGCATTCACCAGCATGGACCAGCCAGCCTTGCTCTTACCTGCTCCGCTGCCATGACAAACTGACCTTATCTTTCCCCACCCTCCCTTTCCTGAAGCAGAGTGTATCCCCAAGGGGCTCCTGCTTAAAAGAATCTGGGGGCGCCTGGGTGGCTCAGTCACGTGAACTTGAGGGTCTGACTTTGGCTCAGGTCATGATCTCCAGGTTCCTGAGTCTGAGCCCCACATTAGGCTCTGGGCTGACAGCTTGGAGCCTGGAGCCTGCTTCAGATTCTCTCTCTCTCTCTCTCTCTCTCTCTCTCTCTCTCTCTCTCAAATAAACAGAACCTGGAATTAAGGCAGAAGTTCATAAAACTTCCCACATAACAAAATTAGCTCTTCTGGGGGAGGGGGGCACCACACCCCAGCTCCTCCCAAACCCAGGCACCACGCTCTCATCTTCAAAGCCTGCCCATGCCTCCAGTGAGTGCAGACTCACAAGACAACACACAGGGGCACCTGGGTGGCTTAGTCGGTTAAGCGTCCGACTTTCGCTTAGGTCATCGCGGTTCGTGGGTTCGAGCCCCGCGTCGGGCTCTGTGCTGACTGCCAGCTCAGAGCCTGGAGCCTATTTCAGACTGTGACTCCCTCTCTCTCTGACCCTCCCCTNTCTGAGCCCCACATTAGGCTCTGGGCTGACAGCTTGGAGCCTGGAGCCTGCTTCAGATTCTCTCTCTCTCTCTCTCTCTCTCTCTCTCTCTCTCAAATAAACAGAACCTGGAATTAAGGCAGAAGTTCATAAAACTTCCCACATAACAAAATTAGCTCTTCTGGGGGAGGGGGGCACCACACCCCAGCTCCTCCCAAACCCAGGCACCACGCTCTCATCTTCAAAGCCTGCCCATGCCTCCAGTGAGTGCAGACTCACAAGACAACACACAGGGGCACCTGGGTGGCTTAGTCGGTTAAGCGTCCGACTTTCGCTTAGGTCATCGCGGTTCGTGGGTTCGAGCCCCGCGTCGGGCTCTGTGCTGACTGCCAGCTCAGAGCCTGGAGCCTGTTTCAGTCTGTGACTCCCTCTCTCTCTGACCCTTCCCTGCTCACGCTGTCTCTCTCTCTCTCTCCTAGGAAAAAAAAACAAAAAAAAAACGACACACAGAGAATGGTCCCTTCTTGGCAGGCCAGAGAAACCAACAGAAGGCAAAGCCTTTCCTGGAAACATCTCTTCCAATACACACATCTCCTCCTGGAACTCTCTTCCATGGCTGCCTAATGCATACAGAATAAACCTGCATTCGCATCCACGTACTGATGCCTCAAACTGGCGTTTAGGGCACTCCTTAGTGCGGACCCAGAAGAGCGCCTACAATGTCTCCTCAAGGAACGTGCCCAAACCATCCTGCTTCCAGCCCATTTTGCCCAGAGTGCCCTCTCTACCAGCTCCTGGGGCTCCTAGATGCTCATCAAAGCTCTCCCCGCCTCCCTCCGAGGTCAAAGTCAATTCAGCTGCTTTTACAATGCAAGTTGTCTCCCTCCCCCCCATCCCCACTAGCTGGGTCTCCCAGCTCTTGTGCACCTGTGTGCCTGGTGAGGCAAGGGAGTCTGGGTAATGTTTGTGGAAGTGAACACAAATTCCAAACCTGCTCTCTGCCCAGCTTTCTTTTCTTTTCTGCGACTCACAGGGCTCTCAGAAGTGGGAGAACCCCACTGAGACCCCTCTGACATGGGGGTGGCGGCTGTCACCCGAGTCCCCTTCCCCCGAGTCAGGGCTGGGGCCGCCTGGAGACAGAGGCTGCTGCAGGAGATGGCTTCCTGAGACCATCAGGATGCGGGCTCCTGAGAGGCCTTGAGGGCCATTAAGCCAGTGGTGGTGGGCTTCCTTTCATCCTTTAGCTCCTCTTTCACTCTCTCTCAGTCCTTCCCCATCTTCATCATTCTCTGTTCCAGTTTTCAATGGGATGTTCCTTCTGTCTGAGAGACACCTCCCCTCGGAGCCTTGTTACTCAAAATGTGATCGGAGAACCAGCAGCACCAGCCTCCCTGGAAATGTGCTAGAAATGCAAACTTTCAGGCCCCAGCCCAGATCGGGTCAATCCAGTTCTCCAGGTTAACATCTCCAGATGGCTCATGCACACATTAACGTTTGAAAGCACTAGTTTAAAACACCAGAAAGGCCAGGCCAGGGGCCCAAGAGGGAAGCTGAGTGCTTAAGACATTCATTCATTCATTCCTTTATTCTTTCAATAAATATTTAATAAGCACCCACTGGGTACAAAGTGTTGTGTGAGACCTTGGGGATAAGCCGGGGAGTCCTTCAGACCCAGGTGCCCAGGTGAGAGAGGCTGAGATCAAAGTTCCCCATCTGGTTATTCCAGCCCAGCTCCCTAGATAATGGGAGGAAGGCGTGGGTCAAGAACAGGGGTACATTCAACAGGAGACTCTCTCAAAAGCCTGAGGTGGGTGAAGGAGCCCTTCTCATCCCCCAATCCAAAGAAGGAGTCAATCAGTGAGGCAAAAGGGAAGGAGTTATGGGAACAAGGGAGAAGGCTGAAGAGGAAGAAACAGAAAAGATGGAAACAAGGAAAAGTGGGTCTAAGACAAACTCCCTGAATGCTCTCGGCCACTTTGGAGACACACTTAATGTTCTTGACCTCCCCGTTGAGTGCCCCCACGCCCCAGGGCAGTACAGCATCCCCCATTCTCACAGCAGGCAGATGGCCTCATGCCACAGGGGGCCTCCGGGCTGTCACGGATGGAGGACAGCCCTAGCCCCTTGAGCGGCCTCCACCCCAGAAGCCAAGAGGGGAGGGGCGCCTGGGTGGCTTAGTCGGTTAAGCGTCCGACTTTCGCTTAGGTCATGATCTCGCGGTTCGTGGGTTCGAGCCCCNGCCAAGAGGGGAGAAGACAGGTCAGACCAGGCAGAGGGAGAGGTTCGAAGGCCACAGGACTAATAAGTAGCATACAGACTCAGGAGTCGGTGTGGGGGCTTCGGGTAAAAGAGACAGCCATGTGGAGAATGTGCAGGGGGTTGTGTGGGAGAGGCCTGTCGGGGGCTGTGGTGGTCAGCAGTGCAGGTGGGACAGAGCGTCCGGCTAGGACCGTTCAAGTGGAGGTTGGGAGATGTGGTCAGATTTGGCATCTCTTCAGTGGTAATCCCAACAGAACTTGCAAGCGGACTGAGTAGGAGACAAGAGGGAAAGAGGTGAAGAGGACTGACCCTTAGGTGTGGGGGCCTCAGCTCCCTGGGGTAGGGGAATCCAAGGCGATCTGGGGATGCTTCTGGAAGAAAGTGTTGGAGCAGGTTCAGAGGGAAGGGAAGACCTAGGGCATGAAAGTAGGGAAGGAGACAGTCCACATCGGGGAGTCATAAGGAATGAAAGTGAAGAGAGGGGCAAAGAATGGGTGAATCATTTGGGGGTCCTGAGTTCAAGCTTCCTGAGGGCAGGAACTGCATCAGCTGTCTCCACTGGGGCCCTCGGCATCCTGCACTGCTATCCTGCACCGAGCAGGTGGAACCAGGTACTCCGTAAACAGCTGGTGCTTGCTAAGAAGTGGTCCAAAAAAGCAGCATGAGGTGCTGTAAAGAGCACCCAACTACGTCTTGGGGGCCCTGGTCACCTACTGACACGGGGACCTTAGACAGGACACGGTCTCTCAGGGCCTTGGCTTTCCTACTGGCCAAGTAGGAAAGGCAAACCAAGATCAAGGCCTTCCTCACTCCAGCTCTCTCTCCCTGGCCCTGAGATCTGAACTTCCAGAGCCCTGGTCAGTCCTCGGGCAGGGATGGCATGAGGTGGTCAGGCCGGCTGGAGGGGGGAGTTTGGAAGGGAAGGAGGCCGAGGCCCAGTAAGTGACCTGGGACTATGCAGATACAGGCCAGGGAGGGGCTGCCCAACCAGGGTGGCTGCAAACGAAGGAAAATGATGAAGCCAAGAGCCCCTACCCACCCCATTCCCCAATCTTTCTGGTTGTGCTGTCTCAGCATTTAGGGGTATTTTTGTTTTGGGGTTTTTGGGGGTGTTTTTTTTTTTTTTTTTTGCCACTCCACGACTTCTAAAGATTGAAATGCCTGGACTTCATCATTGGGTGTCCTCTGTTTCCTGTGCTCCCTCCTCAGGGATCTCATTCAGGGTCACCAATGACCCCCAGGCTTGTGTCTCCAGCCCGACCTTCACTACTGAACTCCAGCACCGTGTACCGATCTGCCTACTCAACACCTCTGCCCCAATGTTTAACAGGCATCTCAAACCTACCGTGTCCCAAACTAACCCCCTCCGCAAACCGGGCCCTGCTGAGGCTGTCTCCACAGTTTGGGTCACTCGGGCCGAATCCCCAGTCTCCTCTCACAGCCTCCATCTGGCCCATCGCAAACTCCTTAGCTCTCTCTGCAAAAGATATATCCAGGGGGCGCCTGGGTGGCTCAGTCGGTTAGGCGTCCGACTACGGCTCAGGTCATGATCTCATGGTTCATGGGTTCGAGCCCCGCGTCGGTCTCTGTGCTGACAGCCAGCTCAGAGCCTGGAGCCTGCTTCAGATTCTGTGTCTCCCTCTCTCTCTGACCCTCCCCTGCTCATGCTGTGTCTCTCCCTCTCAGAAATAAATGAAACATTAAAAAAAAAAAAGATATATCCAGAATGTGCCTACGTGTCACCACCTCTGCTGTCGCTCCTGTGGTCCAGGTCACTGTCATCTCTCACCTGGTGCTGTAGCAGGAGGCTAACAGGGCTCCCTGCCTTCGTTTTCTCAATCGAGTCTCAACAGAGCAGTAAGAAATTTCCATACAAATACAAGGTGGATCACATCACCTGCTCAAAATCCTCCAGTGACTCCCCATCTTACTCAGCGTGAAAGCCAGGCCTCCCTGTGACTCATTAGTCCCTGCATGGTCTCTGGTAGGTCGTGGTCTGGCTCCCATTACCTCTCAGGCCCGCCATATTCTCTGGTCTTACTGTCTCTGCCACGGCCGCCTCCTAGCTGTCCCTCCAATGCGCGAGACAGGCTCTCGTCAGGGCCTTTGCCCTTGCTGCTCCTGTCAGGAATGCTCTTCCCCCAGAAACCCGCACGGGCATGAAGCATCTGGTACGTGGCAGGATCCATATGCCAAGGGGCCAGAGCAGGGACGAGAAGGGGAGCGAAGAGGAAGAGGAGACAACGGAGCCGGTTCCGAGCCAGAAACACAATGGCTCATCTTGCGCTGTCTGCCTCCTCAGAGGGGTCCTGCCCCTCTCTGGTTCCTCAGGAAGGACCCCTGCTCTCTGCTGTCCCTCAGAAGAGCCGCAGGCCCCACATCACCTCCCTCCAAGACTCCGCCCGACCCCCAGAAAGGACACACCTCAGCCCCTGATGCCCAGTGTGGCAGCGCTCCCTGCTCTGCCCCTAAAGGGTGGAGAAGAATGGGTCTCCTTGCTCCTTCACCCATGACTATACTTCCCAACCAACAACCAGGAGGGCCTGGCCCACCCAGTGCTCCCCGCCCCCCTTCCCTCCTCTGCCCTTCCGGCTGCTCCCAGTCATCAGGCCCCGTAAGCACCCATGTGGAGGCGGGCTAAGGGGTGGAGGCCGGCCTGGGGAGGCCAGACGCCCGGCCCCAGGCCCGTGAGGGCCAGTGAGCTCTAGGGGAAGGCTGCGGGGGGTCACAGAGGCACCCAGGCCAGCGAGGAGCCGGCGGTCCCGAGAGAAGCCGAGAGGCCACAGCAAACGTGGGGGTCACGGAGGCAGAAACGGGGGAGAGGTGGGGGAGTTGAGAAGCAAAGGGTGCCAGATGGCACGAGCTGGAGACAGGAGGTGCAGCAGAGAGCCAGACACGCAGAGAGCGAGACACAGGGAGTCAGAGACAGGGCGGCGGGGAGACGGAGGCGGCCGGCCCCGCGAGGCAGAGACCGGCGAGACAAAGAGAGGCGCGCGGGGCCGGGAGGAGNTCACAGATTGCAGCTCGCCCCCCTCCCCACCCGCTCCCCCGCCCCGACGGCTCCCTTGCGCGTCTGGGCTCCCTCTCCCGTTCCCCGCGCCCGAACGGAGCCAGAGGACACTCAGAAAGACACAAGTCCCCTGAAGAGGCACGGGGACGCAGGCGCACAAAGCCACGAGAGCAGCAAAAGAAAAAAAAAATGGGTCACACTAAATTACACGAGTGTCCATCTGGAAGACTACAAAGTGCAGAGACGGAAAAAGAGCCAACGGGTCACTAAAGTCCGCACATATAGGGAATACACGGGGGACCCACAGTCCAGAAGAAGCACATCACCCTACCCCTTGGAACGGTTCTCGCAGAGTGACAGTACTGCACGTGGGAACAAGATCGTGCTAACTCAGTGACTTCCCAGACCTCCCACGGAGCCAGGTAAGGAGCCAAGCACACGTTCACTCACACTCAGAGCAAGGCCATTGCACCCCCAGTCACCTGTGTGTGTGCCTTTCCAGGTTGGAAGGCAAACTCTTCCTCTAGAAACGTCTTGTTCTCCCAGGCCACAGCAGAAAGCATCATCAGATGGGGTGCCCAGAGGGGACTGCGTCAGGCATCAAATTTCTTACTCCTGAACAGAGACCAACAAACCTGAGGCAAAGTGACAACAGGTGGGCTTGAGGGTAGACACCAGGAAGGCCTTCCGAAAAACAGAAGGCTTGAGATCCCGAGAGGTGAGGCTGGGCATGTGTGTGAAGCTGGGCTTCTCCCTTATCAACGGGAGACCCATTTTTTGCAGCCTGGACTCGGAGTTAGCACCATCAAGGTAGATGGAAGGACAAAATGACCAGCTAAGCATGTCCTCCACACACTCCCAACCGGCAGACAGGAAATTGCTGGCCTGAAATGGTCAGGGTCAAGCTGCTTCAATTAATGAAAATGGAAATGGCAGCCCAGCTTGGCACAGGACACTGTGAAGGACTGTTCTGGGCTCTCAGCCACTCCCTCTGCAAGCTGAGCCTAGAGGCTGGCATTGGGCGGAGACCCTTGAGCAGGATGTAGGAGCAGAAGCATGGGCCAGAAGATATGCAGGAACATTCTACTGCAGTTGGTTTGTTTTGGACAGAGTAAGGGTCAAAACAGGAAGCGAGGGAAAGTTTCCCCGAATATATTAGAATTCAACCTTGACCGGTCAGCTGGGGCTGAGGCCAGGCTGGCATTGAGGATTCCGAAGAAGAAAGCAATTCAGCTTCCCCAAAAACTCTTCAATTCTGCATCACCTGATGGCCGTAGCTGGGAAGTTTATCCATGTGTCTAACCTCAGTGTCTCCTGCTCCAGTGGAAATTGTTTCCTTCTTTGGGGCATTCAGGAAAAAAATAGAAAACAAAGCAGCTGGCCTACATCCTCCTAAACAAGAATATTCAAGGAGTCGAGGCTTAGATCTGGACTGAGCCACAATCGTTATTCCCTTCATTCCACCCATGTTCCCTGCCCAGTTGTGCCCGGGCTGGGGTTCTGGTCTTTTTTGCTCCAGCACCTGGACACCCCCTGACCCAACGTGCTGCAGTTTTCCATCCCAGGGATTCCAAGAGCAAGAGATCAAAGAGGAAGCCCCTCTCAGTCTCCCACGGAGCACGCCCAGTCCTTAGCTGTGCCAGTCCCTTGCCCCAGCCCCTCCCCTCATCCTGTTTCCTATCCCCTTGCGGTTTGGGGCTGAGAAATTCTTGGAGATCTGCCACGGGGGTCCCCTTTTCCGAACAGGAGCTCAGGGGAGGGGACAAGACGGCAAGTGAAGAGGGAACTTTGCAGCCACCACCCTCTCTTATAGGCACTTGCTGCCCCCACTCCGAGGGCTAATCACTTCTGCAGTCAGTGTGCCCAGGGCGCTGGGTTTAGAAGTTGCTCACGACACGTTTCCGCGTTGATTTATGCTATAAATATATGCCCGTATCTCCCAGCACTGGACAGTGAGCAATGTGAGAGCAAAAGCTCGTGTAAGTGTAATTCACCTCTGTCACTCCCTCCGGTGCCTAGCACGGGGAATGGCACGCAGCGGCCGAGTTAATAAATGCTTGGGTTTTGTTTTGTTTTTTAGTTTTGGTTGGGTTTTGTTTTGTTTTTTTGTATTTCTGAGAGAGAGACAGCATAAGCAGGGGAGGGTCAGAGAGAGAGGGAGACACAGAATCTGAAATGCTCCAGGCTCTGAGCTGTCAGCACAGAGCCCAGCGCGGGGCTCGAACCCACGAAACGTGAGGTCATGACCTGAGCCGAAGTCGGACGCTTAACTGACTGAGCCACCCAGGCGCCCCAATTAATGCTTGTTGAATTGAGAAAGGAAAGTGAAGGATCACACAGTAGTCAAACGCAAGACTCAATCTTCTTTCACTCCATCCTGTTTCAGTAAGTAAAAATAAATAAAAACAGTAGGAAGAGTCTCTTCCTCAACATTCTCCATCCTTCGGTCTCAGAAGCACCACGACCCCAAGCACAGCTTGGCCTCTACCACCAAGTGGGTATGTGCGTGTGCGTGTTTGTGTATGCACACGTGTCAGAATGGGACTTCTAGGCCTCCATCACTCCCCTGAACCAGAATTTCAATCACCATCACTGAGCAAAAGCAACAAACTCTGGGGACCCTTTACGTTACTTGGATGGGCACCTTGGGGTAGATCTCTAAAACCAGATTCACAGGCCTATTCGTCCTGAACACCTACTTTGTGCCAGGTGTTGGGTTACACACTGGGATATGGAATGTAAGAGACCCTCTCCTTGCCCGCAAGGCACCTAGTGCAATCCTGCCTAAACCTTGGCTGCACATCTGTAGCACAAAGAGAAAGATAGATTCCAGGCTGCACTGCAGACCTCTCAAATCAAAAGCTCTTACTTAAAGTGGAGCTCAGACCTGGGCCTTTTTTAAACCTCCACAGGCAAACTCTGATTCACAGGCAGGGTTGTAAGCTACTGATTTTTTTTCTTTTTTTTTTAATGAGAGAGAGAGAATGCAAGCAGAGCAGAGGTTCTTTTTTTTAATTTTATTTATTTATTTTTGAGAGAGAGCACGAGCCAGGGAGGGACAGCGAAGGAGGGAGAAACAGAATCCCAAGCAGGCTCCACGCTGTCAGCGCAGAGCCTATGCGCAACTTGGTCCCACAAACTGTGACAGCCCAAATCAAGAGTCAGATGCTTAAACAACAGAGACACCCAGGTGCCCTGAGAGAGAAACTTAAGCAGGCTCTATGTTCAGCGAGGAGAACAATGCACGACTCGATCCCATGTTCCTGAGATCGTGACTTGAGTTGAACTCAAGAGTTGGGCGTTCAGGGTGCCTGGGTGGCTCAGTCGGTTAAGCGTCCAACTTTGGCTCAGGTCATGATCTCAGTTTGTGAGTTTGAGCCCTGTGTCAGGCTCTGTGTTGACAACATAGAGCCTGAAGCCTCCTTCAGATTCTGTGTCTCCCTCTGTGTGCACCCCACCTCATGTTCTGTCTCTGTCTCTCAAATATAAATATTTTTTAAAAATTTTTAAAGAGTCGAGACACTCAACAGAGCCACCCTCGTGCACCACGCTACTGATCTCTTGATCAGGGCTGTCCAGTAGAACTTTCTGCAGTGATGAAATATTCCATATCTGTGGTGTATGTGCGGCTATTGAGCACCTGAAATATGGCTAGTGATGGAGAAGCTCAATTTTTCATTTTACTTCATTCACGTCAACAGCCACACGTGGCTAGCGGCCACTCTGTCCACCCAAACTCTAGATGATCCCAAATCACTTCGACGTGGCTTTAAAATACTTCTCACAATATCATTTGGTAGCCGCTCCAGTCTCCATTCCCTTTGGCTCAGAACACAACAAGCTTCCCCTCCCTAAGGACACTTTGATTTGCACTGAAAAAAAAAAAAAAAAAACTGGTCTAGAATGAAACGAGGGAGTAGGGATCAGTGTAATGGAGCAAGCCCCCAGACTGGAGGAAAGGCACTCCTGAGTACCCTCTTTTGTTAGAGGCTGATATTGGTAGGGGACAGAAAAAGACTTTGGAGGAGGTTACAGG
>NW_027528345.1:13979704-13999421 GCF_008692635.1 Crocuta crocuta
AACTCCCCCCCCCCCTCAATTCACAGGTTAAAAACATAACTCCCAGCCTGACCGTATTTGGAGAAAGGGCCTTTAAAGAGGTATCTGAGGCTAAAAGAGGTCCTAAGGGTGAAACCCTAACCCGATATACTGCTAAGAAAAGAGGCCCCGGGAGCCCCCCACACGGAGAGAAGGCCACGAAGGATGGTGAGAAGGCAGCCGTGTGCAGGCCAAGGAGAGAGGCCTCGGGAGAAAGCAACCCCGCTGCTCTTGGCATCTTGGACTCTAAGCCTCGAGAACGGTGAGAAATTAAACGCGTTGTTTTAAGCTAGCCAGTCGATGGTGGCGTTGTTAATGCAGCCCTCGCCGACTAATATAGTGCCCTTAGGAAACAGCATGTCCGGGTCCCTAATTAGCCTCTTGCTGACAAGATGTACCCGAGAACTGAGGAACAACAGCCCTACTGGAAGCCAGATGTCCCACCGGGACGCCTTCCCTGTAATGCCCTCCCCTTTGCCTTCCTGACCGCATTGCGTCTACACTGCTTCCTAGATAGAGCCTGCGCCTTCATCCTCACCTAGTGGGGTTTTTTTAACTTTATTTATTTTTGGCAGGGGAGAGAGCGAGTGGGAGAGGGGCAGAAAGAGAGGGGTAGAGAGAGGATCCCAACTGTCAGCACAGAACCCAATGAGGGGCTCGAAGTCACAAACTGTGAGATCATGAGCTGAGCTGAAATCAAGAGCTAGACGCTTAACCGACTAAGCCACCCAAACGCCCCTGTTGGATATTTTTTTTTAATATGTGGGAGTTCTGTGCATCTCTTTCCCCACCGGACTTCAAATACTCAAAGATTAGTCTAGCATTCAAGACCCTTCACAAGATGGCTCCAATTTACCTCTCTAGCTTNATAGAGAGAGGATCCCAACTGTCAGCACAGAACCCGATGAGGGGCTCGAAGTCACAAACTGTGAGATCATGAGCTGAGCTGAAATCAAGAGCTAGACGCTTAACCGACTAAGCCACCCAAACGCCCCTGTTGGATATTTTTTTTTAATATGTGGGAGTTCTGTGCATCTCTTTCCCCACCGGACTTCAAATACTCAAAGATTAGTCTAGCATTCAAGACCCTTCACAAGATGGCTCCAATTTACCTCTCTAGCTTCTCCCAACTAGGCCAGGTCCAGGCTAATCTACTGGTTATCCCTTGAACGTAACGATGCTCTCCGAAACTCCCAGTCTCTAAGGCCACGTGAAGAGCCACCTCCTCCGGAGAGCCTTCTCTGACTACCTCAGCTAAATACATAAGGGGACAATGGCTTCTATCCCTGTACACCCATTCCCGTGTCTAATCTAGTGCTCTGCCACATGTGGCCATAACTACTAGCACCACTGCACCAAAAGCCCAGAGGAAAGGAGTTGAAGGCATGTGGGGGTGCAAACACACAATGTAATCCTGATGCTAACTACCCAGAGTTAGCAGAAAACCACAGGTTTAAGGCCAAGTCCCCAACAAGACTGCCCTCACTTCAGATGCTGGCTACAAGTTCAGGGGTTCCCAGGAGACCTGTACTTCCTGGTCAGTACATTTTGGGGGCGGGGGGTCTGGGTGGCTCAGTCAGTTAAGTGTCGGACTTCATCTCAGATCAAGATCTCACCGTTCTTAAGTTCAAGCCTCGCATCGGGCCCACTGCTGTCAGTGCAGAACCCACTTCGGATCCTCTATGCCCCTCTCTCTGCCACCCCCTCCTCCCCCCGCTCTCTTGCTCTCACAAATAAACATTAAAAATAAAAACAGAAAAAAGGACCCTTCTAACTGGCTACACATTCAAGGGTTTCTTTGGCCCCCTCAGGTTCAATAATTCATTAGAATGACTCACAGAACTCGGGAAAGCACTTACTTATAACAAGGTTTATTAGACAAAATATGAGTCAGGACCAGCCAAATGAAGAGACGTAGGAGACAAGGTCTGAGCGGCGCACAAACACAGCTTCTATGTCTTTTCCCCCACGGAATCAGGACATGTCAGCCTGCTGTTGCATCCACGTGTTCCCCAGCCAGGAAGCTCACCAGAACCTTGTCTGGCATTTTCATTAAGGCCTCATCACATAGGTATTATCAACCAAAATCATGGACCGCTTGGTTAAATTCAATCTCCAGCCTCCCCCCTGCTCCCCCAGGTCGGGCTGGTATCACCTGGCTCATAGCCCCAACCCTATAATCACATGGTCGGCCCTTCTGGCATAGTCAGCCCTCATCCAGAGTCAATTTCAGCATAACCTTATCTGACGGGCACCCCACGGATAAGCAAGACACTCCTATTCCTCAGGAAATTCCAAGAATTTAGGACTGCCTCCCAAGACCCAAGGACAAGAGCCAAGTTCTTTACTATACCCTCCCCTCCCCGTAAAAGTTTTTATTATACAAAAATCTTATGTTTCCTAAAGTTTATTTTATATAATTTTTAAAAAAATTTTTAGTAATCCCTACACCTAACACAGGACTCCAACTCACAACCCCGAGATCATGAGTCACATGCTCCTCTGATGGAGCCAGCCAGGTTCCCCAAGAGTAAACATCTTCCTAATTGTGAAAGCCAGGGATGCCCTGTCCCAGGAGAGTCCAAGCAGGTGCTCCTCATTAAGATGGTCTTGGGATCCATGATAGCCCCACCTTGACTCACCTTCCCAGCCTTCCTCAAGGGCCATTCCACCCAGTCACCCGGCAGACAGAAGAAATGAGCTAGGCAGAGATACGGTGCTCCCATCCACCCACTTGGCCTGGCCCCCCTCTCCCGACCCCTGGGGCCCTGAGAAGCAGACAAACCCCCTGACGGAGACCCTTAAGCTCTGGTAAGGCAATCAGAGACCTGTTTACATCACCTTCCCAGACACCCCTGAGAGCCCCTTGCAAATAGTGACGAGCTAAAAGAAGGGAAGATCTAGATCACCACGTCCCAGCTCACGTGCAGGAGGGGGGAAAAGGATCGACACAAAAGGGTTCAGGAGCTTTTAATGCTTAGACTAAAAAAAAAAAAAAAAAAAATCACAGGCCGGGGGTTACATAAAGTGATCAGTCCACAATGTGCCCTCACCCAGGAAGGTCTTCGGAATCGGGGAGCGCCCCCTGTAGTGTGATGAAGTGATGCCCCCACCAAGAGGCAAGAAAGCAGGAAGATTAACCTGCACCCACCTGCCAGGCCCCACGCAAGGGACTCGCGAGTGTTCTCTCGCGTAGTCCCCACACCAGCCCCATGAGGTAGGGATCCTCGCTCTACAGATGCGGATCCGAAGGCTTGGGGAGGTGCATCGATTCATCCAAAGCCGAGACGAAAATCCAGGTCCTCTGGTTTTCCCCACTCTGCCACACTGAACTCTTTCTCTGATCCAGCCACCAGTCTCCCGCGGGAGGTCTACTCTCAACGTCCGTGCCCCTCGCTCTGTCCTGGTCCCTGTGAGGAAAAGGCTCAGCTTGAAGGAAGCTGTTCTGAGGGGGCGGGATCTCGGCAGGATCTTTGCTCTAACACAGCAAATTCGACCTCAGAAGTCACCGTTCAGGCCACTCTCAGCCGAGCAGAGACTCCCAAGGCAACAGCGAGGCAGAGCGGTTTGCAGATGCCGGGTCTCTGTGCAGTGGGCGACCGCGTGACCAGAGGCAGCGCCGGAAGGAAGGTGAAGGAAGCAGCAAGCCAGAGTAGTGTCAAAACTGCCGCAGGGTCCCCGGCAGCCAGGGGGGGGCTAGCCCAGCGGAGCTCCGTTGCTCCAGTCCAGGAGGCACGTGGTCCTCTGCCTGCCCCAGAATGACTCGGGGACCCTGAACGTGTCCTGTGCCGGGCCACGCGGGCACTTATTTTGTCAGCAGCGGCAGCAGCCCCAGCTCACTCAGTCTCTCCTTGGCCGCTGCCTCCCAGCCCCTGTTGGCTTGAGGGCTGCGAGGTGAGGGGTGCAGGAGCCCCTCCACCCGGACCATAGGCATCGGGCCCGCCAGAGCCCGCCGTGCCCGCTGCTCGGCCAACCGCCCCACTCCCACCACCAGCCGCACCCCCAGCAGCTGCACCTGCCGGCAGAGGGCCGAGTCACAGGCGCCCAGCAGCTGTTCCCGCTGCTCAGCAGGTAGCTCGGCGGGAGTGACGTTGCGCCCCGTGGGAGTCAAGAAGAGCAGAGGGCACAGATTGTGGACAAAACAGTGCCGGAAGAAGACCTCGGGCTGTCCACACAGTTTCCGGAAAAGGCCCCAGAACCGGGCCCCGCTCACCTCTGACTGAGGGCACTCCAGTCCCAGCACGGGGCGCTTCGGGTGCTCTTGGGGAGGGGGCAAAACGGGCCCCCCAACGCCCAGCCAGTCCCGGACCATGCTCACTTCCCCAAAGGGCACCTGCCGGGAGGAGGGAGAGAGAGATGCAAGGGTTTCAGTCTGGAGCCGGGACGCCAGGGTTCCAGACCAGCTGACCCCTCCCCACCCTGCAGGAGGATCCAGTCTGGACACTGCCCCCCCCCACCTCCACCCCCTTCCTTCAATGAAAGGCCTGAGACAAGGATTCTGGCCCCATGGTGTGCTCCTGCTTCTCCAGTTTCTCATTGTGGACTGTGATCCAGAAGAACCTACTTGTTCGCTTCTATCCCCACTGGCCTTTGGGACCACATGCAGAGAGTACATAGGACGATCTGGCCCTACCTGGGAGGTGATGGGTAGTACTGGGGACAGACAGATGGTCTGCGACAGAAAGCTGCCAGGGTTATAGGAGGCCCAAGGACAGGACTGACCACCGCTCTCTGGGCACCCTCTCAGCCCTAAGCCGCAGGTTGTCATTTCCATCGATCATCATTGATCACCTTTCATCCCCCAGTTGGGGTCAATAAAAGCGATTGAGCCTCCTGCCCTGAAGCCTCTTCCCCTCCCCCATCTGCCAAGCACCCCCACTGAGGGGCATTCACTCATCCTGAGGTCTAAAAGGAAAGAAGGCAGGCCCCCAGAGCCTGCCCTGTTTTCAGTCTCTCCTCGGCTAAGCAACAGAAGCAGGACGGCTGAATGCCCTGCATCTCTTCCACACCCACCCCTGTGGACCAGCCTCTCCCGAGGACCCCCACAGGCCTGGTCCCTCTCCCGACCCCACCCATGCTCCAGGGAAAGAGGAGATCCGGCAAGGTAAGGTTAGGACAGGGCTGGCGGAAGGAAGGGCTCGCAGAGGCAATTAGCAGATGGCTCACAGGGGAAATGGAACCACCATTAATGTGCTTGGTTAACTGTGGGCAGCAAGGCCAGGAGACTGTCTGAGACCACAGGAGCCAGCGTGTGTCCTGGGAGGGGACGAGGGGGCCCGCACCCACACAGGTCCACAACCAGGCCCTTGCTCCTCCCCCACGGCACACGCAGCCAAACATCCATCCGGGAGTCTCCCACTCCACCCGCTAGGGGAAGCCAAGCCCTTTACCCCAGTCTGGGCCATGCCGAAGGGTCCTGGGTTCATGCCCAGGAATAGCACTTCCTTGGGGCCCTGGCAGTAGCGGGTCACATAGCTGCGGTGTGGCTCCCATGCATACTCCACGGGATTGTAGATGAGGCCCACGGGCTCCGAGAACCGCAGCTGGCTCAGTTCAGCGTTGAGCCGCAGCTCCTCCTCCAGGAAGCCTTCAGCCAAGCTTCGTGGGCAAGGCTGGGGCTCCATTAGGGCGCTTGTGGGTTCATGGAGGGGCCCCAGTGGATAAGCCTGGGGCACCGCCATGTCACTGCCACCTGGAAAAGAGACGAACGGAAGCTCCATCACCCCTTCAGCCCCAAAGTGAGAGGGATCCAGACTGGCCAGGGGTACCCTTTCCTGGGCTCAGAAGAGACTATCAGTCGTCCGCCACCCTCTAGGCTTGACTGAGTTCATCTCAGTTCCTGGGAGTGCGGGGTCCTTCCTCACCCCGCTTCCAGTCTCCTCCTCCTTCATGTTACCTGATGAGACTAAGCCATCTTCCCCTGCTCGAAACCTCCCTCCATCAGGCATAAGTCGTGAGTCACTAGCTCCTCGGCCATGCCAAACACATGGTCGGCGTTCAGTATATAGTCACTGATGGCAAATTCTCAGCACCTCTAACAGCACCCTTAATAAAACAAGCTCAGCCAGGATGGGCTGTGTCCTGAAAACCAATGTGCTGAAGAATGAGAGGCAGGTGCACAGCCAGAGCCCAGAGACTCATTACCGAAGGCTAATTACAATTGCTTCCAGGTGGTGAGCAATTGCTCCATGCCAGGTACACCTCATTGATTCTCTGAACAACCCCACGAGGGCAGTATTATTGCTCCCATGTTACAGGTGAGAAGACTGAGGCTTCATAAGATCAAGCAACTTGCCCAGGGTCGTGTAGTTAACACGTAATGAAGCTGAAATGTGAACCCAAGCTGTCTGAATCAAGGCTACACTCTTAACCACCCACCTCATCTCACCTGAGATGGTCCAATCAGCCACCCTGCTAATCCAACAACCCTCCCCCCACCTCCAAGCCCAGCCCAGCTCCTTGCACACATTCAAGAATTCTCAGTGGTGAGAATGGATGATTACCAGACTCAGAAGAGACTCGTACAAGCTATGTAACCATGGCCGGGGCCTCAGGTTGTCTCATCCAAATATTAAGAATAATAATATCCATTCAATAATAATATAAGGGACGTGGGGGTAGGGGTGGGGGGGCAGGGAGGAAATGGAGGAGAAAGGGGGAAGGGGGGGGAAGAGGCCGAGCGAGCACTCCAGCAAGCTCCACAGCCTACCATTCTTTCCGATCGTCCTTCTCACAATTCCCCTGCAAACCCAGTGTTCCAGCCTGACCGTTCCTCTCACACTTTCAAAATGCCTTTCCTACCCCACCTCCCAAAACTGCCATTTCTTCAAACCCAAGCAAACACACGTCTTGAAGGAGTCAACCAGGACGGTGACTCCTCTGCCTCTCCCCGCCTCCAAATCATACCCATCCTTCAAGATGCAGCTCCAACGATCCCACTGGTAAAACCTTCCCACCTTAGGACCCTGTGGCATTTGCCCTGGCTTCCCAGTCCCACTCCACACAGGAGTAGGTCTGGTGTGAGACCTGGGGATCTGTATTTTAAGCAGACGTCCTAGGGTGAGTCTGATGGTTGGTGAAGGCTGCAAACCACTACATGTTACCACCGTTAGTGGCTTCTTCCTGAATTCACACCTTGCCTCCCTATCCAGACTTGAGCAGATCAGAAGCTAGGCCCTGTTCAGTTTCCCTCTATATCTTCAAGATCCTAGCTTTTATTACGTAATCGACAAACACCAGCTCAGCTCTGTCCATTCTATCTTTTCCAATCCTGTTTAAAACTACCTTCCACCAAGGAGCCTTTCCTGATGGACTCCTCTCCATTTCTACAGCCTGATTTCATTCAAGGTTCAGCTGCCCACTTTGCATTCAGCTGGTTTCATAGGGGCTGCCAGGCTCTGGGCGTTTCCAACATGTCTGGGCCTCCCACAGCGTAGGGGTCAAAGTTCTCCTCCCTCTCAACCTCTTCTCCCAGATGGGACCTCAGGGTTGACTGAGCAGCTTGATCCATCAATCTCTTCTCTGACCCTAGCTTAGGGGAAGTGGAAGAGAAAGAAAAGTCAGGGCCAAAGTTAGAAAATCCTTCCCCAGACTGATCTCAGAAGTCTTTTTTTTTTTTTTAATGTTTTATTTATTTCTGAGAGAGAGAGAGAGAGAGACAGCATGAGCAGGGGAGGCTCAGAAAGAAAGGGAGACACAGATTCCAAAACAGGCTCCAGGCTCTGAGCTGGCTGTCAGCACAGAGCCCGACTCAGGGCTTGAACCCACGAACCGTGAGATCATGACCTGAGCTGAAGTTGGACGCTTAACCGACTGAGCCACCCAGTCGCCCCTGATCTCAGAAGTCTTTAACTGCTCTGTCCAGATGGCTAACCACAGCCAACTAGGCCCAGATAAAAGCCAAGGAGGGAGCTATGGAGAACTCGAATGTCTCAGGGGACCCCACCCTGCCTCTCTTCATGTTGTGCCTGCCAATGCTAGTGGATAGGCTGCTCCAGCTCTGGGATCTCTCTCCTCTTAGGCTGAGCCTCCCTTTGATCTTTTTTTTTTTTTAATGTTTATTTATTTTTGAGAGACAGAAAGACAGACCGTGAGCGGAGGAGGGGCAGAGAGAGAGGGACACAGAATCCGAGGCAGGCTCCAGGCTCTGAGCTGTCAGCACAGAGCCTGACGCGGGGCTGGAACCCGCAAACTGCGAGATCATGACCTGAGCCGAAGTCAGATGCTTAACCGACTGAGCCACCCAGGCGCCCAAGCCTCCCTTTGATCTTTAGAGACCTGAGCTGGAGATGGCAAGGCTGAGGGGTATGAGAAAGAGTGACAAAGGTTTTGTCCTCAGCGTTTCAGTTTCAGAGCCTAATCTGGTAACAAGAACCACAATCTGGGTGTCAACTGAATCCATTTCTAGCCCTGGTTTTACCTCTAAGTTTCTCTGACTCAAATCCTTTAGCTCCCCTCTCTGTGAAATCACACATTCCACCCAACCTACCTACCACGAGCTGTTAACTCACTTATTTTTTTTCAACATTTAAAAGTCTCTTACATGAAAGGCTCTGTGGATATCTCTTGATGAGGAAGAAATTTAAAAAGGTGATAATAAAATGTAGGCCACGCTCATAAACAGATAAACAATTTTCATACACTGTGATTGAGCTTTATTGTCCTGAACAAAGCATTATGAGAACCCAAAGGTGGAACTTGAAAGTCCTACCTAACGTCACCCAGAACTAAAGACTTAAGAAACGTAGATACATTTTATAAAGTACAGCGTCGTATTAGGGGCAAAGGCAGCGTAGGGTGATCCACCAACGTCTGGCCATCTAGCTTCTCTGACACCAAACCCAGGAAGTGGAAGAAGGAATCAGACACTATCCACTCCCCTATCCCTTGGGGGCACTCCAAGGAATCGACAGGGACAATCAGGAAATCCTTAAACTAACAGTTGTAGTAGTTGGTCGTGGACTCAAAAACACTACTTTATCCCTCCTCCTGGTTCTGAGGGGCCGCAGGCGGAGGGTCCGTAAGAAACCTCCACGTCCGCCCTAGGGCTCTGCCCGACGGGAAAACCACGTCTCCGTAGGCCCTCAGGGAGGTTCCGTGAACTCGACTCTCCCTGCGCCGGGGCAAGCCCCAAACGGAGTAAGGGTTCCTCAAACACAACCATTCCGACTCCCCGCCCGACGCCGCCCCGACGCCCGAGAAGCCCCAAGCGTGCCCCCAACACCCTAGAGTCCCAGGTTCCTTCTTCCTCACCTGGTTCAACTCTCCATCCGGTTTCCGGTTCCCTTCCCCACCCCCGGGCGCGGAGGACAGTGGGAATTGTAGTCCACTTTGTTTAGGAAAGGAGATTGGCGTAGCGGCGGCAACTTCCGCCGGAAATACTAAAATCCCCGGAAGGCGTGCTGTTAACCCTAAGTGACTCTGGGGGCTGTAGTTTATTCCTTACATCAGAGCAAAATCAAGAAGGCTTTAGGAGAGGCCAAGCTTATTAAGGACCTCAGAGGTCCTGGCCTCTAGCCCTCAAGGGCAACACCTTCCAAAAGTTCATCGACAAGACTTTTCCCAACAGGAGTACGTATCAGGGAGCTTCAACCACTCCCCAATCTCGAAGCTCACCTGAGGGTATTAAATGGCTAAAGACCATTTCTAGTCCTCCTGCTGCCGAAAGGATAAGAGATCTCTTCTTTGCAGCCCTCAAAGGACTGTACCAGAACATCCAAGGAGGCATTTCTGGAATCTGCTAACAACGAGTGTGTGTGTGTGCGCGCGCGCACGCGCGCTCTAACAAGTCTTTAGTAATGGCTTTGGGACTCTTCCCTCTCCCATTACTGCCCAAGCCTGTGTCTCCATGGCTTTTCCATTTGACTTCTCTCCCTCCTCTGCTGTGCAGTCAACCCAGCCCTATAATCTCCGGTCCTTCCAAATCCTTCCCCTCAAATACTCTGCCCAAGACACCGTCCTGACCAACCCTAATCCCATGGGTGCACCTAATAGTCCATTCCCTCCTACCTCCCCAACCTAAAACAATGTCCAGAGCTGTCCTATTCCTAATTTTGTTCTTGTCTTCCACCTGGGTATATGTCTGTGTCCTAACTCAAGATTTTCGTTACACAGGAAGCCCAGCAAGGCTGATTATCTTCTAAATTCCTCCCCCCACCCACCCCCTGCACACCTCAGCACAGCAATGAGTGAGCTCAGGAAGGAGCAAGGTCTCCCTACAGGTGGTAAATAAGGAGACCAGTGAACCCCAGAACAGAAAAAGGTGAGAGAACAAGGATACTCCCCCACCCCATCCGTCTCCTGCTCTCCAACCAACAGACAAAAACTTAACTGAGTGCAGCATGGGTTCCAGGGAACTGTGATCAGCAACCCTCTGACACCAAAGGTGAGAAACCACCCCCACCTTTGCAAGACTTTGGAAACAGAGTTAATCATTCACCTCACCAGTCTGTTATTCCACGGGAGCTTGCATTTGTGCCAGATTCTTTCCCTGTTTGTCTGTGCCTCTCTCTGCCTATGTAAATGTATCTCTTGATGGCTTTCTCCCTGTATCTATGTGTCTTGGTCTCCCTCTGTGTACATCTATCCCCATGCCTCTGCTTTTTTCTCTGGAATGACTGAAATAAGAGTATCCTGAGCTTCTAGAACCAACTGGCCCCTCAGGCTCCTCTCTCTTCATACATCTATGCATTTGTACGTCTCTGAACAAAAACTATGGGGCCGAGGTGGGGAATCCACACTGTGTTGTCATCTTTTTGCTTAAAATTGCTAGGAGCCTCACCATCCCTTGGACAACCCAGCCCTTTGCCCACCCCACCCCTTTGCCATTTGCTTGCCAGCTACTTCCAGTTTATCATCATGGCAGCCCCTCCAGTTCCAAGTCCGCTCTTGGGAAGAAAACAATGAGTGAAATGAGTGACAAGCAAACAGAGACACCCCCCCCCCAGGACTCCCTCTCCCAATTTCAACTCCCAGAAGGAATTTGATGACTGTTTCTGCCCCTGTACGTCCATTTACACCAGGATCCCAGAGATAGGGAGTCCCAGCATAAGCAGAAACTGAGTCTCAAGCTACCTCACAGTGAGTTCCTGTAGCTGACCCCAGAGAGGTCTGGGAGCCTTCTCTGTCTCTAGGTCATGCTTCTCTTTCCCACCTGGTGGGTCCTTCTCAGGGAAGATGGAGGTGAGGGACTTTCCTGAAGTGGGGGTGCTTAGAGATTTTCAAGAGGTAAAGCCTAAGAGATGAAACTTGGGCTAGGGTGGGGGCTGCCGACCTGTTTGCCTATGTCCTGGTCTCCTGACCCTCTGGGAAGTCTCCAAAGCCTGGCTGACTGTGATTTATGTTAGAACTTACTGGGCAGGAGAAGAAGCAGACCTGTGGCCTGGACAGTGCCTAGAGAGTTGGGCCACTGCTTAGGGGCCAGCCAGGCCTGGGGCAGGGCCCTCTGCGGCCCAGCAGGCTGTTCCTGGGGCTGGAGCCCAGGCAGGATAGAGTTAATGAGAGGGCTTGTTTTCCTTTGGTTTCCTGGAGCTGCAGAGACTGTGTTGGGCCACGAGCGCCATCTATCGGCCTCTGGTGGTCCTAGCTCTGACTCTCAGCTCATTGGCTTATTTAGGCGGATCTTCAGCCCTCCTTCTGTGCCTCCATGCTCCCAGAGTAGAGGGGAGTTGTCTAGCTGCCTGGCTCTGGTGCAGAAACTAGATATTGGGGATTGGAAAAGGTGAGGGCCACGTTTCCCCCTCCCCAAGTACCAGATGTCACCCTTGGTAACTCCTACCACCTCTGCCCTAGGGAACCTCAACGGGCTTCTGATGTTTGACTTTCAGTGTAGCCATGTACTCCTCCAGCTCATAGGTGCTTAGTACAGTGCCTAGCACAGAATAGTGCTCTAGAAAGGTTAGTTATTGTTGTTGCGACCACGTGTCAGGGTCTCAGGCAGATGCTCATCTGACAGCCCAATATCCAGGCCACCGAGCCATATCAGACACACAAGCACAGAGGCCAAGACTGGGCAACACATCCCTGGAGATTTCCACAAAGACAATGACCCACACAGGCTAGTCATGGGGGCTGGAAGTTCAGGATCGCAAGGGAAGTTCTCCAAGATGGGCAGGAAATTGGATTCGAGAGTCAGAGAAAGAAAACCTTGAGGTAAAGACGTAGGAAGAAAAAGCGCTAAGAGAAAGGAATTAACAGGCCCTTAAAAGGACCTTGATTAAGGGAGGTGGAGAGAGTTCCCTGACGTGGGGGGTAAGCAAGAGCCACTGCATCTCAAAACATGTCCTCCTTGGTACAGGCACAAAAGTCGCAAGGTTGGTCAGGCTTCCCAGTCCTCCAAAAATATATCATATCAAAGGCCCATCCCAGCTCTGTGGGGACTTAACCCTCAATGTTTTCCCCCAGCCTTTTGGGGAGGTGACTCACAAAGGGGGGAAGCATAGCCTCGGATGCATCCATTGCTTTCTTACCAGGTTCACCCATACCATGTCCCTATGTCTTCTATAGCTCTGCCTCCCTCCACCTTACTGGCAAATGGGTACAGAGGACAGTTCTCCAAGGGATAAGATAAGGGGCAGAGCGACATCCTCCCAGATAAGAAAGAAATGCAGAGCCAGTGGTGTTCCCGGTCCAGCCTCCCTGCCTCCCACCCCGGCCTCAGCCCCAAGGCAGCACAGACCAGCCTTAAGGCTTGATGGCCACTTAACTGAACGCGGGTGACAGCTGCCAAGTCTCTCCAACTCAGGTGTTCTCCCCGTCCTGGGGTCTGGACGCCGGGGTCCCCAGGAGGGGAGCAGGACAGGCTGGATGGGCTGATTTGCATCGCTTACTTGAGAAGCAATTATCGGAGGAGCTGTCAGCTCAGCGCGGCTCTCTCTTCACTAATCGGATTTCACCAGAGCCCCAGGCTGGGGGGTGCTGAGTAATTTGGCTTGATGCGGTGGTGGGAGGTGTCGGGGCCTGGAGGCTGGGCCATCCGTCTGAGTGGTGTTCGAGTTGTCCAGAGCAATTATCCTGAGGGGACCACACAGATCTCAGATGGACGGCCAACCGAGGGGACTGCACTGGTCCCCAGATCCTGCAGCAGGACTTGGGGCAGAG
This sequence comes from Crocuta crocuta, assembly GCF_008692635.1. Taxonomy (NCBI): domain Eukaryota; kingdom Metazoa; phylum Chordata; class Mammalia; order Carnivora; family Hyaenidae; genus Crocuta; species Crocuta crocuta. The sequence continues at coordinate 13,992,821 of NW_027528345.1, forward strand.
TGGGGGGGGGGGCTCTCCCGAAGAGTGAGCCAAATTAAGCAACTGAGAAGAGGAGCCTAGATGAGTCTGAGAGGGGGGCCACATAGCCAAGCAGGAAGGGGACCCAAGATACCAGCTTCCGGCCTTCCCACCACCCAGGCCCTGCCCTACCCTACCCTGCACCCCCAGCGAATGAGCAGCAGAGCAGGGACTTGACCGACGATGGCTTCCAAGCCCTGCTTCCCTCCCTGCAGTGCTCCCAGGCCATGCTTTCCCTGTCCCTGTCTCTGCCCCTGTCGCTGGCCTTCTCTTGTCTCTACAGCCCTTTTGAACCTGTCCCCTCCTTCCGCCCCTGCTGCCCTGCTCCATCTCTCCCCAAGTTCACAATGGACGGCTGACCCCTCTCCCCGCCTCTGTGCTCCATTTCTCACCTTTCAGAAGGGTGATGACAACCAGACACCACCCGAAGTACTTTATGGGGGCTCCTCATAGTAACACGGCAAGGGACATACTCTGCACCCCCATTTACTGACGAGGACGCTGCGGATGACTGAACTTCCTGAAGGAGGGACCACATCTGAGCTACCAGTGCAGCCCTGGCCCGTGTCTGATGCCCAAGAAACATCTGTTGAATGAATCAATGATCCAGTGAGTGATTTCCCCCCTTCTCTACTCCTGGCTGGCCCCCCAGTGACATCCACTTCCCTGATTTGGCCTCCCCACCCTCTCATATCCTGACCCCCCTGTCATCTCAGCCTGACCTTCCTCACGCCGCCCCACACACTCTATCCTATGACGCATTGGAAAGCTCTGCTGATTCCTCCTCTCCTGCCTTTGCAGTGACCCATCCTGTCCCCTTTGCCTGGAACATTCTTCCCTCCCCGTCTCTGCCACTGAATACATTCCACTCACTCCCCTCGGGAGTGTTCTCTGATCCTCCCTTCTTCTCGCACGTCCCCGGCGACCCTTGTCACCAACTCCTAAGTGTTTCACTTATTGCTAAAGTACCTTACAGCCTGTGCTAGATTGTTTTGAGAGGTCAGAACTCATTCTCCTCTCTCCTGGGCACAAGCCCACTGCCTTGTACCTATTAGGTGCTCAGTAAATATCTGGTGAAAACATAAAAATATCTGCTGTGTAATTTTGTTTTTCTCATTCAGAGATGCTCTTACGGTGGGTTGAAGGAGCACTCAGCTTTGGAGGAAGCTTGGGAGTTGGGGGTTTGGCAATGACCGACGGTAATTACCAGCTGTATGTCCTTGGGCTGATCATTTCATCTTCCCCTGGAAGAGAGGATGACAGAGCCTGCCATGAAGGATATGCAACACGTCCCGGGCTTATCTGCTCAGAGTCTGTCTCCAAAGCTGTGGAGATCTGTCTCTCTCCATCTTTCTGCCTCACTACTGAGCCTCTGCCTCTCTGACCATCACCAATCCAGGCATGGCCCAGGAGTCCTACGACCCAGGTCCCTCACTGTCACTAGGCCTGTCATTTTTCCTGAAACTACCATTCCCCGGGGGTGGCCCCATCCTTCCGCTGAGAGCCCAGAGGACCAGCCTCACCTTGGCTTCCTCACCCCCTTAACAAGTGAGACCTTGAGTTCTCCCTCTGAAAATATTAATAATAAAGAAAAGAGGCACTAGGCATGCAACTGGATGCAAATTGGCCCCAATTCTCAGTCCAAGAAATGGAATGCCTGAGCTATGGACCCAGAGAAATCTTGTGCTCATTTGCATGCTATTTGCATTATATTTACACGTGATCAATTTCATGTTCAAATTCACCCCCCCAGTTTTTGTCCCCCAGGGCGCCCCCTCAGCCTCTGATCCCCATCATGCCCCCCAGCCCCTCCACCACTTCCCCTCGAGCCTGCCACAACCCTCTTCATCGTTTCCCTCCTTCCTGCCAAGGTCCCCAGTGTCCCTCCCAGCTCCCACCGGTACCAGCAAGGACCCACTTGCCCCACGCCCAGAATAGATTCCTGGGGTCTTACCCTTTAGTTCAGGAGGGGCATCCCTGCCTGCCCCCTCCCGCCCTGAGCCGGGCGGGCGCAGCAGACAGCAAGCGCGTCTCTCAGCAAATCCCAGCCCCATTCAGCCTGGTGATTAATGGCGCTGCCCTCCCCATGAACCTGCCTTTAATACTGAGGAAGTTATGAAACCANGGTGGTCCTGAGCTTGGGAAGATGGTGGGAAATAGGGTGGAGGTGGGGAAATAGATAGCACTTCCTCCACACCCCTTTCCCTTCAGGGCCTCCCCCCAGCCCCCTAGGAGGTTATGCAGGTGAGACCTTGGCAGAGATTGGCACCCTAGACTTCTCATGCAAGTCCCTGCTACCTTACAACATGAAAAGACATTTTAGACCACGTGGACCCGGGAAGGTCATATTGCCCATCACCCTCCCTTCCATGGGGCTCTTCCATAGGAGATGATGAACATGGTTGCTAAATCGTTTTTTGCTCATCTGTTCTAACATTTCCTACACCTCCCTTTTGGGAAGTCCCTCTGAATATCTAACCACTGTGCCTCATGCTGCAGTCATTATTTTCTTCCTGCTCTGTCCTCAGAAGGTTGCAAAGCAGCGTTGGCTCTCAAATGAATTATACACCTTTGTTCCAATGCCTCGGCAATCATAAATATGGCCACCCACCCACACTCCTGATTTTATAAATATGATAGGAGGCAGAAGATGGGGCCGCCCTAGAAAGGAGGAAATTGAGACACAGCTTCTGGAGGAAAACCTGTCCAAGACCAGAAGGCCAGGACCCAGGGGTCCCACGATCCCAGTGAGCAGTTTTGTCTCCCTGGGGAGATGGACAAGGCAGAAGGCGACAACAGACAGACAGGTCGGGACCAACAGACAGCAGAGAGGGGGGAAAGGAGAAGCTGGGAGAGAGACAGGCAAACAAAGAGACAAACAAACAAAGAACTAGACAGACAAAGGGACCGTCAGCCAGGGACAAGCAGACAGGCGAGAGGAAGCCGACAGGGGCACCGCTGCGGCATGTCCCGGGCTGGACACCTAGAAGCGCTCTCTCTGTCTGTCCCTGTCAGTCAGCGTCTCTGCTGGCATGTGTCTCTCAGGATCTCTGGGGCTTTTTGTTCACTGCGTCCACAACTATCATTTCCTGGGAATTTCTGTTCTCTTCGGGCCTCTCCATGCCCTGTTCTGGTCCCTTTGGTTTCCCTCTCTATGGTGTCATCTCAGCGACCCCGGTCTCGGGCCATCTCTCTCACCTGCCCTTCATGTACCGTCTCAGGGAGATCAGACACTTCCTGTGGGTCTGGGGAGGCTCCCATAGGAACCGGGCCATCCTCCGGGGGTGGACAGGAGGGGCAAGGGCTAAGGCTCTGGGGACAGCTCCTGGGCCTGCTGAACCGAAAGCGCAGTACAGAACCGTGTCCCCACATCTGGCCAGGCCGAGCCAATGCGGCAGGAGGAGCTCCAGCAGGAAGGGCAAGGCAAGGAGGGTGAAGGACCCTCTGCTCCCCCCACCCTCCCCTTAGCTCAGCCCCAGACACAACAGATCTCAGGCAGGGGCATAGCGGGGAGTGGCTAATTTACATGCTGTTTGCATCTCATTTGCATGTCCCTGATTCCCAGTCGTCCCCCAGACCTTGTCCCTGCAATTCCAGGCTCTCTCTAGCTCAGTCTGGCCCCTGGGAGGGTTGGGGGCACAGAGAGGGTGGGTGAGAGTGAGGGTGGGCTCCCCACACTGGTGCCAGTGAGTCTCTGTCATGCACCTCCCGCCAGCACAAGACACTTCCCTGCCCTGCCAAGGGACACCTTCTCTCCTCCTCCCAGCCAGCATCTCAGTCCCCTGCACCAGCCACACACTGTCCTCCAGACGTGATTTTCACTGTCCTCCCTCTGACCTTGTCGCGGCGTTTCCCCCAGCTTTCCCCATCCTTCTCTGTTTAGTTCAACATTAGCCATTCTTCAAGGCCAGGCACCAAGCCCTCCTCTTCCATGAAGACCTCCTTGGTCACACAGTCCCGAGTGATCATAAAACTACAGCTCTCAGCACTGGAAGGCACCTCAGGAGTCCACACTGTTTTGTCTTACCCGTCTTCTGGTAAATGATCTGTCACTAGCCCCATTTTATAGATGAAGCAACTGAGGCCCAGGATCTGTTAAGTAACTTTCCCAGGGCAGTACCAGTCAGCAAGTAGGGAGAAAATAAGAACCCAGGCCACTCTTCTGAATGTCTCCATCCTACCCTCTCCCTGTCATTCATCTGGCCCTGAGCAATACCCTGTTCTGCACCCCTCTTGCCGTCCAGTGAGCTAACCGTTAGATATTGTTGCTCACCTTCTTCTGAGCTAGGATTTTAGTCTCCCACAAGTTCCCTGGGATGCAGCCACACAAAATCACTGGGAGTTCTCTGAATTCTCCTTGCCCTTTCTTAGCAACATGCGGTTTACGCATGGTGGTCCCTTTCTTCCCACCACCTTATGAACTGGAAAAACTCCAGCTCATCCTTCAAAACCCAGCTGAGCTGTTGCCTCCTCTGTGAAGGCTTCCCTGATGTTCCTCTGAGATCCCCCCAACACACATCATGTTTAAGCCTTGAATGCTGTACTTGTGCTGCTACTGACAGCCCCGCCCCCCTCCCTAACCAGGAGCCCTTCAAGGGTTTGTCTTGCTCAGCTCTTTCCCCAGAGCATACATGGTTTAATTGGACCAGATTTGATTACCACATTCTTTCTCTAATGCAGGCCCACGGAAGAGAGGCATCAACCTGTTGGGGAGATCAAACAGAAAGACCAAGAAGGTGGACAATATGTAAGAGGGGAAGTCCCAGGAGATTGTCCAAAGGCTCAGGATGTGTCTTTCTTTTTTTTTTTTATGTTTATTTATTTTTGAGAGGGAGAGACAGAGCATGAGCAGGGAAAGGGCAGAGAGAAAGGGAGACACAGAATCTGAAGCAGGCTCCAGGCTCTGAGCTGTCAGCACAGAGCCCGCTGCAGGGCTCGAACCTGCGAGTGGCAAGACCGTGACCTGAGCTGAGGTTGGAACGCTTAACCGACTGGGCCACCCAAGATGTATACGTCTTGATTTTCTAAAAGCTAAACAAATGATTAAATGGAGAGAAGTAGATAGCAGAACAGAGGAACACAGCTGAAGGAGAAGAAAAGAAAGTGAGAAGAAAACAAGGAATGAAAGAGGTGGGGGGAGGGGCAGAAGGGAGAAGAGTCAGAGAAGGCCAGTGAGGAAAGAGGAAGGGGGGAGAAGGAGGGAGCCCAAACTTCTGATTCTCAAGTGTGCCCCAGCAGAGACCCCGGACTTGGGCTTTTGTGACCCTCCTGCCTCTATTTTCCTGTCTGGGAAATGGGCACATCTCTCTTTCTCCAAGAACCAGTGAGGCTGGGGAGAGGGCAGAGGACAGAAGCACGCGCCCCGTGCTGTGTGCCCTGAGGCCCTTTAGCACCCCCTACTTCATAAAACTCGCGTGAGAGGCAGGACTTACTCCCACCCTACAGATGGAGGGACCCAGGCAGAGAGGTACTTCGTTTGCCTCCATGAGGTGGAGTCTTACTCCCAAACCCTTCTCTCTCCACATTCCCAGGGCCCTCTCAGCACTTAGGACAGACAAGAGAGAGACAGAAAACATTTCACATCACGCTCGGAAGTCGAGATGCAGAGGAGAGAGGGGGACCAGTCACCTCCCCACCCCATGGAAGGGTACAAGGTTGTGGTGTCACTTTCCACGTCCAGGAGAGCCGCCCTGCATGGACTCAGCTTTTGCGTAAGAGGCTGATGATGCTCAGTCTAAGAATCTAAAGACTCAGGGCGCCGGGGTGGTTCAGCCAGTTAAGCATCTGACTTCGGCTCAGGTCATGATCTCATGGTTCATGGGTTCAAGCCCCGGGTCGGGCTCTGTGCTGACAGCTCAGTGCCTGGAGCCTGCTTTGGATTCTGTCTCCATCTCTTTGCTTCTGCCCCCACTTGGGCCCTGTCTTTGAAAAATAAATACCTATTTTAAAAATTTTTAAACAAAAGAATCTAAAGACTTAACAGAGGCTGTGAAGACACACGTAAGAGGATGCAGAAAGGGGCCCTGTTACTTCATCCTTCCCTCTGCCAGTCATCCCAGCCAGTGGAGGGGACGAGTCAGGTGTTCCCCTTTGGAGGACCCCACACAGATCTCTTCCTTGTCCCCAGAATCCAAAGGCCCAGAAACATCCATGGTCCTCTGAGGCTCTGAGATGCACAGTGCCAGGTGACCGGACCCAGCCCTCCTCTCTCGTCTCCAATCCCCACCAGGGATGTGCAGGCAGGACTGCGGGTCACCGAGGACTCTCCCAACCCCATGGAACCGGAGCCTCACCCCAGGTGAACAGGCAACTGCCCTGTGTACCGCCCCTTTCAGAAGCTCTCTGTCAGAAAGTCCCTCCTAATGTCTAGCTTACATCTTTCCTGCTGCCGTCTATCCAGTCCTGAGCTATGAGGGCCAAGCAGAGTCTGAGCTCTCGTGGTCACAGAATGGGGAAGAGAAGAAATACTTTACCTCAAGCCTGGGGGGCAAAGAAGAGTGGTGATGCAAAAATAAATAAATAAATAAATAAATAAATAAATAAATAAATAAATAAATAAATAAATAAATAATTAATTGCATTA
>NW_027528345.1:13999606-14012992 GCF_008692635.1 Crocuta crocuta
AAAAATAAATAAATAAATAAATAAATAAATAAATAAATAAATAAATAAATAAATAAATAATTGCATTAAGTGCCTCACTGAGCCCTGTCTCTTCCACCCTAGTAGCAGTGGAGATGGAGGGTAGGCAACCGGAAAGATTTCCTGACGGAGAAAAGGGGTACTTCTAGAATAGGACTCCGAAGGGTAAAGGCTACATGCCCCTCCGGTGGCCTCCCAGCCAGCCTGGCAGAGACCCTTCTTCAGTGGTCGTTGCAGAAGGATGGCCAGCACTTCCAGAAAAACTCAGGATTCAGGGGCTGCTGGGAATCCTTGCAGCTCCAGCGGAAGAAAGAAAAACCTGGTCCCGGAGCCCCCTTGTGGCCATGCGGAGACAGGACAGGCAGCCGGGCCTCAGGCTGCCCCAGCCCTCTGAGCCAGGCAGCCGCGGTGGGGGAGCTCGGACCCAGGAGGGGCAAACTCCTGGTGCCCCACCTTCCGAGAGAGGCCCAATCTGCAGCCCCAAGCTCATCACCCCCACCGGCCAACCCCAGGGACAGGGTGGGGACAGAGCAGAAGGGCCTCTGCAGCTCCCAGGCAAGGGCTGATGCAAAACCGCAAGCGGGGACACCCAGGCGTGTGCACACACCCCGGCGCACAGCTCCTCATACTCTTGGCTCCACCGAGAGGATGCCCCCCCGCCCCCCGGCAGACCCGCCGTGATGGGGGAATGGCTGGAGCACAGGTCCCAGAGCAGGGGCTGATGGGCCAGGCCAGGGTAGGAGGGGTACCCGTGGTGCCCTGAGGAACCCATGACCACCAAGCCCTTCCCCCACGTCCATGAAGAGGTCAGGCAGAGTCACCCGACAGGTACTTAGGGTATGCGAAGAGGAGGAACTAGGGAGAGGAAGAGGGTCATAGACCTGGACAAAGACCAGGCTTCCTCTTGGACCCACCGCTCCCTTCCAAGACTGCTCTTTTTGCCTATTTGGAAGTTCTTCCAGGCATCTAACCTCAATCCTTCCTGCTGCGATTGGAGAGGATTTCTCCCTGGGGATCATTCGGGCTCTTGGCCTCAATTATACACCAAACAAATAATTCTGAACCCTGAAGACGAAGGATGGATGGGTGAGAGGGAGGGAGCAGGAGACCAGGGGAAGTCAGATAAGACAGGTGACGGCCAGCAAGTGGTGTTGAGGACCCTCCCTTCTCCCCATCTATGAGGAAGGAGCTGGGAATATTGGACGCAGCTTGGAAGAGGGACTTGGGGCAAACGACAGGGCAGAGTTCCCAGAGAAAGGTCGATGAGGACATCCTCTGAAAATATTTTAGATTCTTAGAAACGGAACTGATAGGAAGAGAGAGGAAAGGAAGAGGGAGGGGCGTGGCAGGAGATGGCGAAGGGAAGTGTCTTCTCCACAAAGCACAGACAGACTGGAGGAAAAAAAAAAAAGCCTTAGGCCTGCAGCGCGGACCTACAAAGCTCAGGACAGTTTCCCTTAACAGCTGTGGGCTTTGGATTCCTTTCCCGGGGTGAATAGTGCCTGTCGGGGATCTAAGTGAAGGCAGCCAGCCTCCAGCACTGTCAAGAATCAAGCACAGGGGCTTCCTCCCAATTGCAGGCCAGCGNGCCCCATGCCCCGTCGCCGGCTGCCTATCAGCACCACCTCGGCAGGCTTAGGGGAACAGACCCCAGACCCAGACCCCAGAGCTCCTGGATGAGAGCGGCCCGGGAATCTGGATTCTAACCAGCAACCCTCCCCGAGCCCCCTGCCAGCCCCCCAGTGTTTCTGAGTCAGCCCCTGAGAACGGCTGACTTTGTCTCACACTGTCATCCTCCAGGAAGGGAAATGGGGCCCAGAGAAGCACAGCCGCCTGCCCGAGTCACCGTCTGCACCCCGGACCCCACACGTGCTGGCAGCGAGGGCCTCCCGCTTCTCCTTGCCTCCTCAGTCCCCAACTCTGGAAAGATCTTCCTGGCCTTGCCTCTCCGTCCTGATGTGGCTGAGGCCTCCCTTCCACTCTCTCTGGCGCGGGAACTGACCCCTCCTGTTTCTTCACCAGCACCTGAGTTGGGCCCAAGTAATGGTGTCCAGCCGGGCACCTGAGCCAGGGAAAGTGTTCAACAGGCGTTTGTAGAATGAATGACGCCGTCAGTCAAGCCCTCCTGGCCTCTGCCCAGGGGACAGCAACTTCCGGAGAGTCCCTGGGGAAAGGCCAGGAGGAGACTTGCTCCTCTTCCCTCTGGTCTGAGTCCTGCAGAAAGCCAGGAACCAGGCGCCCTGGCTGTCAGTCCTTCCTCAGCCTCGTGCAGGGACCGACAGAGAGCAGCAGGCCCTCGCTCTGCGATGGGGCTTCCTTGGCGGGCGGCTGGCCCGCTCATCCTCCAGATAGACATGTGAGGTCGGCAGACCCCTCCGGAGACCAGACAGTGTCAGAAGCGTGACAAGACCAAGGGTTGTGGGGTGCTCTTCCGCACCCCCTGCGGTGGGCCAAGAGAGAGACCAACCTGAATATCGCCATTGAATGCAGGGGTGAAGTTCTGGGGGGCCCCCATGTGGCCTAGCTTCTGCAGGAGGACCATCCCAGCCTGGAGGGGACTCCCCTTCCTTCTCTACACCCTCCCAGACAGGCAGGTCCCCCTGGGTCAGCCGCCGGGGGCTTGTCCCCGCTGAAGGGCTGCTGGAGGGCACGGGGCAGGAGAAGAGGAAATTGAGCCGGAGAAAGGGAGAGTGGGGCTGTCCGCGCCAATTGGTCAGTGACCATTCCAAGTCACACTGGTGACTCTGGGTGCTGGCGGGCTGGGATGGCGCGAGAAGATAGAGTAGGGACAGCAGGAAGCGGAGAGGGAGGAGAGGAGGAGAAAGAGGTCAAGGCAGACAGGATGGCGCCAATGAAAGGAGGGCAACCTGCTTCCAGGCACCTCGGTTTCCCTTTTAAAGCTTCCGCCCTTAATAAGAGCTCGTGCGGCCCTTCGTGGGAGCCCCCAGCCCTTGCGCTGCCCAGTGGTTTGGACTCCCTATGGATTCCCAGAGCACCCAGGGCCCTTTCAGGAAGAGCGCAGAGCACTTGACTGGGAGTCAGGGATGCGGGTTTCAGTGCCACATCTGCCACGAATGTGCTTTGCAATTTTGAGAAAGAACTCCCCCCACCCCCCCCATCCAGGGCCTTAGTTGTCCCAGCTACTAGAAAACAGGCCACACCAGGAGGTCTTCAAGACACCCTCCACACTGGGGCATGGTGTGGCGATGCTTAGTGATAACATAAGGTAATGGGGGGGTGGGGATGGAAAGTCCCTGAACTAAGAATCCGGGCTTGGGGAGCCTCTTCTTTTACAGATGGGGACACCGAGGCCAATAATGGCGAGATCAGGAGGAGATAGACCCTTAGGGCTCAAAGTATGATCCAGGCACCAGCAGCATCAGCACCATCCTGAGGAGCTTATGGAAATGTGGCATCCCAGGCCTTGCCCCAGACCTCCTGAATGGGACTATTAACAAGACCCTCAGGTGATGTAAAGTTTGAGAGCCCTATGGCAGCGAACGGCTAAGGGTGTGGGTGTGGGTTTCTTTTCTTTTCTTTTTATTTTTTTCTAATGTTTTATTTATGTCTGAGAGAGAGAGACAGCATGAGCAGGGGAAGGTCAGAGAGAGAGGGAGACACAGAATCTGAAAGAGGCTCCAGGCTCTGAGCTGGCTGTCAGCACAGAGCCCGACACGGGGCTCGAACCCACGAACTGCGAGATCATGACCTGAGCCGAAGTCGGACGCTTAACAGACTGAGCCACCCAGGCGCCCCAGTGTGTGGGTTTCACGTGGGGCCAGACAGGGCCCAGACAGAGGCAAGGCTCCTCTGCCTCCTCACTCCACTGCTATTCTCGGCAAAGCAGAGATGCTAAAACCGACCTCACAGGGTTGTCATGGGGATGTGAGCCCATGGTCAAAGAGAAGTGTTGGGCACAGCGCTCGGTGTTCCAGGAGCACGCAGCCGTCAGAGTAGTGGGGCCGGGGCTGGGGCCACTGTGTGATACATTCTGCTCAGCGCTCCCAGTTTCCTTGGGACAGCCTGGTCACCTGCTCACTGTGTGCTCCTGGGCCAGGCCTCTGACCTTTCTGTGCTTCTGTGGCCTCGCATATAAAGTGAGAGTAGTCAGGAGTGCCTCTCTCATAAGGCTGTTGAAGGATTAGGTAATTAAATGATCGGACGCACGTGGCTCTACAAATGTTTTTACTGTTATGATTACAGGAGCTCCAGTCTGGAGATCCAGATTCTAGGGAAGAAGGCAAACCTTCCTCCTGGCCATGAAGGAAGGGTTGAGGCAGAGCCTTCTGGAAGGGGAGCCAGGGAAGGAGCGGGCAGGACCACCTCCCAGAGGCAGCCACGGGGGCCAGGAACTGAGCAGGCACCTGTCCTGAAGCCCAAGTTTTGACGAGAACAGCACACACACAGAGATCATGCTGACACACACGCGTGCACTCGTCAGAGCAACAGAGTGGGAGTCTGAAAGCCGTGCCACAAACTCACTGTGCAAGCATGAACGAGTAGCTTGCCCTCTCTGGGTTTCAACATCCTCGTCTGAAGAAGAGAATTGGACGATTAGACAATATCAGAGTGCCTTCGGGCTGTACCATGCTGATTCAGTGGTTCCGGTACATTCTAAAGCATGCACCTGCCCCCACATGTTGTCACAACACAGTAAGGGACAGGGAAAGACACCCTCCTCCCTACCTCCCCCTCACACTCAGAGAGGCATGGACAGGAGGGAAGCACCCAGGAATCACCTGGCCGTGCCACAGACGCACAACCACTGGGCTCCCCTCTCCACCCTCCTTGGCCCCTTCCCTCAGCAGGGCCAGGTAGCTGGGGGACGCCCCTTCCTGCGCAGCACACAGTCCAGGCATCTGCTGCCCCCTGCTGGCTAGAGGAGGGATGGCTGCGTGGCCCGCAGAGCCAGGCCTAGGGCGGGGACTCTTGGCACATCCAGCAATGCAGCGTGTCCTTAGAGCCACCCTTCCCCTCAGCGGCTGCCCTTCCAAGATCCCAGGGAAGGTTGTGAGAAGAAATTAGAAGAAGGCCCACTGGCACACCCGGATCCCTGGGCAGGAAGGAAAACCGGAAGGGACACATTGATCTTTATTTTATTAACAGCGCTTAATACGAGCCAGGCGCTGTTCTAAGCGCTTTACAAATATTACTTCATTTACCCTCTAGATAGGTACTAGCACTATTCCCCGTTTTACAGATGAAGGGAGTGAGGCTAAAAAAAAAGAAGTCTCAAAATTACACAGCCAACGGGCTCACAGGGGCGGGGCGGGGGTGGGGTATACCAAGGCCCAGAGGGGCTGAGAGGGACCAAGTAGAGGTAGAGACACAGGGACCCAGCTACAGGAACGTGGGAGGGGAGGGGGCAGGGGAGGGGTAGGTATGGAGACAGCAGGATGGCCAGGAGAGGGAGGGGAGGGAGGCGGGCTCCCCTTTGACCCCAGGGCCCCAAAGATGCTATCAGGCCAGACCCAGGCCGGAAAATCCTTCCTGGATCCCTCCACATTCCAGCCTCTGCCCGGCTGGTTTTACAGCCTCACGGTGAGGCCGGACACTGTTTATGGCAGCCCCATTCTCCAGCTCTTGTCTCCAGGCCCCAAAGGCATCTGGCCAGGCTGAGGGAGGCTTGTGGGGGCAGGGGTCCCCCGCCCAGCCTCCCAACCCCTCCTTTGAACCCTGCTGGGTGCCGGAAGGAGGGGGCCCAGTGGGCGCCACAGGGCCCCTTCCAGGCTCCTTACTGCTTGTCTGGGGGAGGAGGCCGACCCCCGTTGTATGGGCCACCTCCCAAGACCACTACATCCCAGGTCTGCCAATTCCTTGTAGTGTGACCTTGGACACAGGCCTTCATAGGATTTAACCTTTCCAAGCCTCAGTTTAGCCTTCTGTAAAATGAAAATAATAGTACCTCGTGCTTATGTTGAGAATCTGACATGTTATAAAGAGCCAGCCCCAAATTGTAGCCAATATTATACCATAGAGTTTGTACATCAGGCAAAAACTAAAGATTCCCACCCCATTTAGTGGTCTTAGGAATCTCCCGCTAATTCTGCCCCCAAGCTAGTGTCCATGCTGCAAGCTTCCTCTGTCCTGTCCCACCTCTTCTCACAGCGGGCCCCCACCTCAGACCCCTCACCTCCACACCCTCTGCCTGGGCTTGAGTGTGTTGCCCTCTGCTGGCAATGGGGAGAACTGCACACTCCTCTTCCTTCTGCTGCTTAGAAACCAGAAGCTTCGGAAAGGAGAGGAAGCCCAGGCAGGCAGGGAGGTTCTCTCCTGCGTTCCAAGCCTCTGGAAAAACCTCTACAGAATCCATAAAAGGACCAAGGGCGATAGAGCCCAGGGCGGATTTGGAATCGGAGTCAAGGACTAGAATGCCTGCATTCTTTTTAAAAAAAAATTTTTAATGTTTTATTTATTTCTGAGAGAGAGAGAGAGAGAGAGACAGCATGAGCAGGGGAGGGTCAGAGAGAGAGGGAGACACAGAATCCAAAACAGGCTCCAGGCTCTGAGCTGGCTGTCAATACAGAGCCCGACACGGGGCTCGAACCCACGAACCGCGAGATCATGACCTGAGCCAGTCGGACTCCCAAAACACTGAGCCACCCAGGCGCCCCTAAAATGCCTGTGTTCTAAGGAAGTTTGGGCAGATGAACTGGAATGGCAGAGAGATGAAGGAAGGCCTTGCAGAAGGGCTTCCCAGACACAGAGAGATGGTTCAGGGGAAGAGAGTGGGAGGAAATACAAGATGCCTCCTCCTCTGCAGCATGTCCCAGCATNTGTCTGGGATGCCCCCAAAGACATAGGAAAGGGGGGCTTCCAGGGATGGGAGGAGGGTGCCCCCCCCACGCACACACACGCTGACGATGGGAAGAGGTTAATTGAGTCTGTCTACAGGCAAGATAAAAACTCCAGCAGAACCGGAGCTGGCTCCCCGGAGTGTCTTCCAGATAATACTCAGAAACTGGCTGCGATGAACAACTCCTGGGGATAATCGGCCGCCGCTGGGGAAGAGCAGAGAACCTGCTTCCTCCNAGGAAGAACTTGTAACTCTGTCTGAGACTGGGCTCTGCATTCCCCTTCCTGACCCCGTGGTGCTGAGAATGCCCAGATCTCTCACCCTCCGCTCACCCACCCACTTGGCCCACTACTATTTCATGCAAAGGTTGGTCCATCTCAGGGGACTTGGGATGCTGCACTTCTCAAAGTCGGCAACAAGTCCTTGAGCAACGTCAAGGGCTGCAGGGCTGTGGTCCCCTCTTTCTGTGCCCCTAGACACCCCAGGAGNGCCCTGCCCCCAGAGCTCTGCAGTGAGGATACACTGAACAGGGATGTGCAACGGACAGGCGCTCCAGGAGGCCAGGGCCAGAGGAGTATGGGGGTCCATATTCTCACGGCAGCCTGCGCCCCAACCAAGTGGCCTGGGCATGTAAGGCCTCTTCTCCTGAAAGGCCTTCTCAGGACCCAGGGGCCCTCTAACTGGTTCCTCTTCCTCAGTAGGTATCCCTACATTCAACTCCCCAGACCACGAGTCCGAGCCACCCCCCCCCGCAGAGCCCCCTCTCAGCCCCATCATCTCCTCAAGTGGCAGAGTCCAGGTTCTCAGACCCAGGCCCTCCCTTCCCCTGCACCCTCTCAGGGTGGGGTCCTAAGGAAAGGCCTGCAAAGAAGGGCACCAAGGGGAGGAATAAACACACAGGGCATGGGAAAGAGACTGGAGATACAGAAATGAAACCGACCCCAAGCAGGTCATAAACAAAGCGGGACCTTCTGTAAATAAAGCGTGAAATTTACCATAAACAGAAGCGAAATGGGCTCTAAGAGAGGGATGCTTAAAAACAAAGTCACGGACCCCTCCCCAAGTGAGTGGGGAAGGGAAGGGGACCTGGGAACACCTGACTCAGGGAGAAAGAGGATTTGAGAGAGGGACAACATGAGGAACGAGAGCTTACGGCTCTCTGAAGGGGCCCAGGGTTAGGTTAGGAGTTGATAGGATCTCTAAACAGCAAGCAGACGGAGATGATACAGAACGACTTCCCGGTGTCAAGGGCAAGTATAATCTGCCACCACTTCACCTTCCCTTTATCGTCCCATCTCCCCTCCCTCCAAACTCCATAGGGGCAGTAGACAAAGTCCCAGGAAACAGCCAAGGGGAAAGATTCAGAAGCTGGGGCCCACCGCAAACCACAGGAGCGAGAAGGTCCTGAGTAGGTAGGTTGTGCGGGAAGGAGGGCACACAAGAAACCAGCTGCTCCAGCAAGAGAAAAATAAATGCTGGAGCAGCAAGGGTTCCAAGTCCAGAGGTAAAGAACCACTTCCATCCTGCCCTCCTCCTTCCTCTCCTCTGACTGCGTCTTACCTTGGCCTTTCTCCCTCCTCTTTGGTGGCATCCGCACCATCCCAGAGCATCAGGTTCAAAGGCAGAACTTTGAGTCAATCCCAGCACTGCTCTTATGTGTCAACTGACTGACAGGCCGGACGGAGACTGTTGAACATCAGGCACATTTAGGACTGCAAGTGCAAGTTCTCTTCGTTTCCCTTTCACTTCTGGGTGCGTGTGCCTGCCTTTGCGTCCCACAGCTGTCTGAACCTCGGAAGTCAGGAGGAGAAGGATGAGGTTGGTGCCTGCCCTTGCAAAGGGACCCAGGTAAACCCTGTTCAGTTCCTAATCTCTAAACATGGTTGTGAGGGTAGGGGGAAAAGATCGTGCCTCTAAACCTTCCCGAACCTTCCCAGGGCCAGGAGAAGGTCCAGATGCTGCCAGACCCTGGAGCCATAACCTGCTCCACGGCTGCCCCACCACCGCCACCATGCAATTACCATTCATAGTGCACAGCTGGGTGATTAATGACCTGATTAATAATTACTCAGGCTAATAAAATAATTAATTAATTTGGCAAGCCATTATTTATCTGCTCATCCTCAGCCTGAAACTCAGCAACTAGGAGTTTGGGAATCTCCCCTCCAGGCTCTTTCAGAAATGTGATCATTAATATGGGCAAGGAAGGGTGGGGGATGGGTCTTCTGCATCCTGAGACCCTTCCAAGGTGGGAGAGGAGAGGGCCCGAGGGCTTTCTGAGAATGCAGATGGGAAGGGCTGAAACAGACTGACCTGGCAACCTCAGGCCCTAGAAGGAGCTGACCAGGGAGGTCTGGGGGGGAGGGGGGGTTACACTTTTTGTGGGGAGAGAGGCACACCAGGGAGCTTGGTGGGGGGAGCTGAGCACCCAGGTTTGGGGAATTTGTGGATGTGTTCTCTCCAGCAAATGATTGATGGCACCATTTTCAACAAATGATCTTTATCTCGCCTCTTGTCTCCCAAATTTATGATTTTGCCCCCAAGCCCCAGGCTAGACAAGCAAGGACTGAGTGAGTTCTGCAGTGGGGGTGGACTGACTTGTGGTGGGGTCCGAGAATAAGTGGGGTATCTCCTGGCCTCTGCAGGAGGGAGCAGCTTCCCCCCTACTGTATGTTTCTGGGCTCCTGAGAAATAGAGCCCTGCCCAGGACTTAGATTTGGGTCTCCAGAGAGTCTGGTCCCCTCCTTCCCAGTAGGGAGGGGAGCAAATAACAGGGTGAAAGAGAGACAGCTGATCTTCTGGGGTTGGGAAGGGAAGCAGAAGCCCGCCCCAGTGGTGAGAGAGTCCAGTCAGTCTTTAAACAGGCAGAATGTTCCAGACCCAGGGGCAGAAACCAGACATCATTTCTCCACGACTGGAGGAGCTGAAACACCAGTTGGTCACTCACCAAGCAGACCTATATTAGACGGCCAGTTTGTGCAGGGACAAATAAAAACCAGACCTTGCCCTAGAGAAGCTCAAATACTTGTGGGGGAAGACAGACTTGTAAATGTCCTAGGGTAAGTGCCATAAACAAAAGAGGTGTGTATGAAATCCATGGGAGCACAGAAACATCCTGCCTGGGGGATGAGAGAAAACAATCCCAGAAAAGAGGGGACATTTGAACTGGGCTCTGCGGAATGAGTAGGAATTTGCCAAGACAAAATGGAAAGTATGTGCAGAGACTCAGAAGAGCAGAAAGTGTTTGGAGAGCTGTGAGCTGGGAGGCGAGGAGGTAACCTGATGAGATGGGAAGCCAGATCGCAAGAGCCTGGACAGAGCAGGAGTCTGGACATTTTCTTACAGGCCATGGGGAGCTCCTAGAGGTTTAAGTAGGAGAGTGATCCTCACGAACTGTGTTTTAGAAGAAGAACATGGAAGGTGCAGAGGAGAGAGGGTAGGCAGAGGGGCCGGTTAGAAGGCTGAGGCAGGGCTAGGCTGGGAGATCCCTAAGGACTGACAGTTGGGATGAGGCGGTGGCTAGGGGGCTGGGAGCAGGGGGGTTGGATTTCAAGCCTCCGAAAGTCATAAAAAGGCTGTAAGGCAGAGACTGCTGAGATTTTCCTCACTATCCACTGCCTTCTGTCCAGCACGTGTGAGGAGATGGCAGGAAACCTGGGACTTTAATGAACCCACACTTCCAAGGGCTGGATTGGAACTGGACCCTCCTCCAGACAGCTGAGAAATAGAGGGAGTTAGAGCCAGGCCTAGCTGGAGGGTAGGACGTCTGGAGGCTTCCATCCGGCTTCAGCAGGGGGGCGTGGCCAGGAGAACAGAGGTGGGCAGAAACCTGCCCAAGTGGTGGCTGTGGGGAGGGGGCCGCGCGGCGGTGCCCCCGGTGGCCAGCAGAGGGCGCGCGGGAGGTGGGCCGGA
The DNA here is from genome assembly GCF_008692635.1 of Crocuta crocuta. Taxonomy (NCBI): domain Eukaryota; kingdom Metazoa; phylum Chordata; class Mammalia; order Carnivora; family Hyaenidae; genus Crocuta; species Crocuta crocuta. The sequence continues at coordinate 14,010,333 of NW_027528345.1, forward strand.
CCTAGAGCGAGGGCTGCAGCGAGTGGCTGTACGGGCCTGGGCGCCCTCTGCTGGGGGCCGGGCCTGGAAGCCGCGACTCGGTACTCCTACTGTGGGGTCTCCCATTCCAGGTATCTGGGGCTGCGCCCAGAATCCCGCAGAAAACTGGCGTCCTGCCCTGGAGAATCGGATCCTAGGTCCAGGACGGTCAGTTCTGGGGGCCACCGGTCTCATTCTTGGGTTCCCTGTCTAGCGTCGCCAACAGTTGGCTCTCCAGCTTTTGCCTGGATCGCCTCCAAGGACCGGGACGGGACCTAACACCTCCGAGAGCCTCGACTTGGCGTGTGAATATGGGTGTACTTATGCCTACGCACGCCAGGTCGGCGTGGCTTGAGCTCCCCCAGATCACAACTTGCGTAAAACAAAATGCTACCACTTCCGTTACTTCACAAAGTCCTCCTTTCAACCGCCTGGGAGGTGAACAAGGCAGGATCACATCCCCATTTCACAGATGAGGAAATGGAGGCTTCAAACTGCGAGATCACACGGTTAGTAAGTGCAAGGCTTAAAACCAGGCCTCCCCCACCCCAGGCTATATTCGTGTCCCTACTCGGTGCTAATTAATGTGTGGTCCCAGTTCATAGATGAAGGGTCACCTAGGGGAACAGACTGGAGGAGCAAGCGGGCTCCTGGTCTGCCTGGCACCAGTAGGTCGAGCTTCCTGAAAGACCCGTTTCCTAGGGGTACAGAGTGGACATTACAGGCAGTGCCCTGAGCGTGTCAAAGTGGGGGCTGGGGGGGGGCCACNCAGAGTGAGAGCCCCTAGTGGGACGCCGCCTACCACTCGAGCCCCGCAGCCTTATCTGTCGGGGGAGGGCAGCCGCCTCCACCTAGGTTTCTTTTACCTGCGCTTAACGTTTAACTTTCTATATTCTCTCTCCTGTCCCCACCTGTCCCCACCACTCCTGACGGGGGTTTCAGGTAGTTCGCCTCCGGCCCCGAGAACGATGTCACCATTCCCTCACCCGACCACCACTCCCTGTCTGACTCCAACGGGGGAAGTCCTTCTTAGTGTCTGACCACCTTTCCTCCTGCTGCAACTGTAGCTAAACCTGAGGATTTCTGTCCTCACGGAAGAAAGTGAGTGCTTTAACTTTCTTCCTCTTGGCTAGGCAATGCAAACCTCCAGTCCTTTATCCACGCTGACATCCCATTTCCCCTTCCTGACAAGACCTTCTTTCGGGACCAGATCGGTTTTTTGGGTTTTTTTTTTCTCCTGCCTTTCACTGTCAAGGTAATCCAAGGTTGTTTTCTGATTGGCTGCCCCCTCCCTTCCAATTTCTCCATCTCAGTACAGTACCCTCCCCAACTGTACGGATATCCAAGTCCCACGCGCCAGGGCCCATAGATGGCCTCAGTTTCTATGGTAGGGAGTGGCCCCGCCTCCGTGGAGCCCTCCCGTTTTGTGAGAGTCCTGCTCAACCGCATCTAAGACATCCCGTCTTCCCCCAGCTACTGAACAGGACACCGTCACGTTTATTCATCTCAAAAACATTTATTGAGCGCCTACTATGTGTTCGGCCCAAGGTCCTCGCCTGACCCGCAGCCCTCTGGCTGCTCGCTGGGCTTAAAGGAAGAAGGAGATCCAGGAGTGCCGGTCTCCAGTCCGGAGCGCGGGGTATGAGAGCTGAAGGTCGTCGGCGACTGCGTGAAGCCACCGGGGTCGGGCGGGGGCGGTCGGACGCCTGCGGGTCTGATGCTCCGGGATCGCAGCGAGGACACCGCACCGGGCGCCGCCGCCAGCGCTCCAGCCTGGCGCAGGATGCCCATTCTTAGCGCAAGGAAGACCCCTTGTGGCTGCTGTGGGAAGAGCCAGCAAGGAAAGGGGGCCGGAGCGGAGATGGCAGTCCCCAGTCCAGAGTCCCATCTAGGTCTAGCCTGGGGTGGAGCCTTGTTCCCTGGGGGGCCTTGGTGGCTAGCTGTGCCTAATAATCCTTCGCCCCATTCCCACACCCTCAAAACCCACAAGTGGGATTTGCGGAATAGTCTTCTCGCCCAATCGTGAGAAAATAACACAGCAACAGTAGCAAGTGTGACTGTGGTTAGACTTCTGGAAGTTCTCCAGAAGTGATGGGAAGCAGGACAGATCGCAAGGAAGGAATGAAAGAAGACAGGCTTTCGGATCCTCCCCTTCCCTGGCGTTGGGGAGAGAATCTCTGAGGCTGAGGAGGGTGTGGGGTTATCGTCCCTTGCCCAGCGGCTCCTTCCGGTTCATGGTCGGGGAAGGAAGCTCTCACCAGCAGCGGGGCTCAGGTAGTGTCGGCGCTGCCCGGGGCCGTCCCTCTTCCCACACCTTAGGCTTGTGGGGGAGGGGGGTGGGGGGCAGTGCACAAGGTCACCATGGGCACAGGGAGGGGACCCCATGTTCGTTACAGGAGACTGTCTAGGGTCCTGAGATGGGGCCGTCTGGGCAGGGAAGATGCCCCCCACACCAGGTCTGAACTCCTTTGGGGAGCGGAGGAGCCCTAACGATGCTGCACCCCTTCCCCCAGCCTTGGAAGCTGCTAGCAACCGAGCTCGGGCAGTGTCAATTTGCATACATTTGCATACCCAGCTGCGCACAGCTGCATCCGGCTTCGGGCCATAAATTCGAGGCGGGCGGCTCCGGGTGAGCGGGTCCC
>NW_027528345.1:14013133-14039545 GCF_008692635.1 Crocuta crocuta
TCGGGGCAGCCCTGCCCTTCCCCGCCTTCCCCCACCCCCGCTCGCGCCCCCTCCCGGGCTTCTGTCTGCGTCGCACTGCCGCAGGCCAAGCCTGAAACCCCTGTTCCCGGTTCCTTGGTCCCTCGGGACGCGACCAGAGTCCTTGTGTCCTGAATGTATTCACCTTTCTCTGCTGCCTTGGCCAGGGGTTTCTAGTGTGTCGTCTCCTGGGGCGGGGGGCACCTTGTTAAAAAAAACCAGGTCTGATCATGGTCAAGGGCTTAAAATTCTGTGGCCTCCCTGGGCTAGCAGAACAATAGCAGAATAAAGCTTATATCGTTCACTCGTGCCAAGGAAAGCCTGTCACATTCTGCTGGCATCTCTCTTTAGCTTTAGCCTTATCACCTGCCTTGTGACCAGTCCCAGTCCCGGGCACACGACAGCACGTGCACCAGCTCCCCAAACGGCAGAGGATCCTGAAACTCCCCCACGAGGTCTCCCTCAGCCTGGCCCTTCCCTGTACCTTGTTTCCACCCGGACCGCCCCTCCCTGTTGTTTGACAAACACCCTTCATTCGCCGCCCTGGGGAGAGCTCCTTCAGCTCTCTCGCCTCTGGAAACTTTTCATGACATCTACCTCATACACGTTTGGGTAGTTGCACCCACCAGGTTGCCGGGTCCCCTCAGGTTAAGACAGAAACCATGTGTTTTCATTGCTGTTTCCCAATGCCGAAGGGCACAGCCTGGCACCCAGGAGATGCTCAGAAGTACTGAATGAGGAAGGAAGGAAGGAAGGAAGGAACGAACGAACGAAGCAAGCTTTCGATTCTCCCAGGCACTGTGTGTGTGTGAAATAGGACACACATAGACAGTCAGGGCTCTGCTGAGTGCCATCCCTCACATGATATCTGTGAGCCCACGGGAGAGTCCCTCCTCCCTCTCCAGTTCCTTTTTGGGCCAAACACCCCTAAGATTGTGAGAGGTGAGAAACCGGGAGGCTGAGTGGAGAGTTGGTGCAGGGAGGGAGCACTAGACTCAGAGTCAAGAGATTGAGGGTCAGACTACTGCTGTTTGACCTTGGAAAAGCAACTTCTTTCCTCTCCACCTGTTTCCTCAACTGGGAATAATGAAAATAATACTGACTCCTTAATAGGGCGTCTGTAATGATTGAACGAAATATTTCATGAAATGCTTACTACATGTCATTGCAGGCGGATGACGAGGGGATCCATCTTGCCCCTTCCCTGGGGGAGGAGAGCACCTCCAGTAATGAGCCATGTCAAGAAGTGTAAAGGAGTGAGGTTTCCAGGGCCTCGAATTTCACCAGTCTGCATTCTGCCAGCACCTGTGGGACAGCAAGACATTTACCCGGAAGGGTGGAAGTCATGCCTGCTTATGGACTTGATGGTCCTCACGGCTGTTCCCTCAATGGCTACCAGGGGGCAGCACAAAACCCCAAATCACCTCAGACTGCCTGACACCCAGAGAGTCAGGAGATCCTTCTGGGCCATTTTCTGGAAACTGCCTGAATCCCCGTCCCCAGCCCCCTTTGCTGTCGTTACCATCCCCTTCCTGGTTTGTCTTGGTGTGCTTCCCATTCCCTCTCTCCATCCCTGGTGCCTCTGTTTTTTCCTGTGGCTTTGTGCTCCCTTGGCCAATTTATAGCTGGCTCCTCCAGACCCCCATTGCCCGTCCTGCACTTGATTGTGAACAATCTTGCTTTACTAGGCATCGGAGCGTTGGGAGGGGCACAGGCAAAACCTCTGGGAACAGAACACAACAGGGAATTCTGGGGAAGGCAGACCTGGGTTCCAGGCCTGGCTCCTACTGCTAATCAACTGATCCCCAGGGCAGATCGCAAAGGGCATAACTGGTTGTGAAGTGTAAATGCTTTCAGTGCATGGAAAGCTCACTTGGTGGATGCTTGTCTTATTAAACATCGGCCCCTCTGACCCTGCCCAGGGTTCACCCTACCTCAGGCAGGAACCTCCCTCATACCAGCGCTATTTCCCATCTGGTCTCCACTTTCTTGATGACAAGACCCTTCGTTTGTTCTTCTCCTTCTTCTTCCTCTTCTCCTCCTCCTTCTTCTTCATTAATTATTTTATTATGTATTTTTATTTTAGAGAGAGAGCGAGCGAGCATGTGTGCGCAAACTGGGGAGAGAGGCAGAGGGAGAGAGAATCTTAGGCAGGCTCCATGCTCCAGCATGGGGCTTGACCCCATGACCTTGCAATCACCACCTGAGCAGAAATCAAGAGTCAGGTGATCAACCGACTGAGCCACCCAGGCCCTTCATTCTTAACACTGACTTTCCCTTGGATACATACACCCAGGTCCTATCCCGTCAGGAGATGCAGTCTGGATTCAGCTTCACGTCGGAGAGGGGTGTGCCCAACATGGAGGGAACTCACATAGGGCTCCAGCCCACTCCCACCCAGAGAGCCCCAAGCAGGCATTTTCTGGGCGAGACAAACAGCAACTCTGTTACCTTATAGGAGGCCGAATGTGTGTATGCATGTGTGTCAAGGATCGTGACATCCATGAGGCCGGGCACCACTGGAATGCCCTGCCCCCTGCCCCCACTCCCCCAGACAGGAAGACTTGTTGTAATTGACCTTGCTAAGATTCTCATCACCTTCCTTTGGTGGTCGTGGTGCCCAGGACACAACCCACATCCCCCTCTCTCATATAGTGCCTTTCCCCCCCACTCCCTACATACCTCACCTTTCTTACCTGTTTCCTCTTTTCTTTCTCTCTCCCTTTTTTTTTTAAAAAAAAATTTTTTTAATGTTTTGTTTATTTCTAGGAGAGACAGAGAGACAGCGTGAGCAGGGGAGGGTCAGAGAGAGAGGGAGTCACAGACTGAAACAGGCTCCAGGATCCGAGCTGGCAGTCAGCACAGAGCCCGACGCGGGGCTCGAACCCACGAACCGCGAGATCATGACCTAAGCGAAAGTCGGACGCTTAACCGACTAAGCCACCCAGGCGCCCCTTTCCCTCTCCCTTTATGCACCCACTCTTTCTCCTCCCATTTCCTCTCTCCTCTTCCTCCTGAGGTTGGTCTCTTCCCATCCTCCTCACCCTCCAGAAATCCTATCTTTTTTCCATCTCAAATGCTTTCTTCTGCTCATCTCAGGGAGCTCTTTGTCACCTCCCTCCAGTTCCCCGGCTCTGTCCTCTGTGCTTTGCCACCAGGGCCCTAATGATTTATGAGTCACTTTTTGGAGAGCTCAAACTCAGAAACCGCCTTCGGGTGCTTCAAGGAACATAATGCGCAAACTCCAGCGCGGGGACAGCCTCGGTGATAAGGGTGTTGAGACCAGAGAGTCCTGTGCAGAAAGCAGGAGGGCAGAAGGAAGGACTGGGAGCCGGGGCCAGAGCTGGGCAGTCTGGGCAGCGAAGATCTTGCCAAACTGTTGTTGGTATTCTCGGTGACTTTCACCCCTGCTGCTGATGGCGAAGACAAATCCAATCTCTCTTGATGTCATGGCATGTCATTCTGTAAATTATGTTCGCGTCCTTATTCACTGTTCATCCTTCAGAAAGTCTGTAATGACTATTCCCCAAGCACCAGCTATGTCTTAGACCGTGAGCTCCAGAAGGCAGGGATGACACGGAACTCCCATCGGTACAGCTCTTGGCTTTGAGAACCCTCCAGGATGCTCAGGAGGAGAGAACAGAAGGCAAGTGGATACAGGGAAGGCATTCTAAACAGTACTGGTTACGAATACGCAGTGCTCTGGAACTATTTTATGATGTTATGTGGAAAAAACATCCGAAATGGTACACACACTACATAAAAACAAAAATTTGTCTCATATAGGGGCACCTGGGTGGCTGGCTCTTGATTTCAGCTCAGGTCATGATCTCACCCTTGTGAGATAGAGCCCCATGTCAGGCTCTGCGCGGGAGCACAGAGCCTGCTGGGGCTTTTCTCTCTCTCTCCCTCTTTCTCTGCCCCTCCCCAGCTCGTGAGTATGTGCTACCTTGAATACTCTTCAGATATACCCCCAGAATAAATACATTTTTTTAAAAAAAGAGAGGATTTGTCTCATATGGACAAAATCTGGCCAAGCACACACAAACATAAACGTGTATTCATTGTATTAACATGATTGAGTTACACTTTTCCCAATGTTTTCCCAATAAAACATATCAATGTTTTATTATAATAAAAGACAAAAGATTTTGTGAAAAACGAAATCATTATTCAACATTTGAGGTAAGTACCCCCCGCACCAGGAAACATACCCAGAGGGGGAAACTAATTTACCCAGTATCACACAGCTTATGAATGACAAAGCCTGACTTGAACTTTCATCTAATGATTCCCCACCCCCACCCCCTCCTCTTTGTCGGGCTCTTCTGGGCTGGTGCTTTGGCTAATTCTGGAGTGAGGTCAGTTGTGAGCTTCTGTCGCTTCCTAGCCTCCCTCAATCCACACTTTATCCTGCCGTTCTCGTGTGTTTGGCCTTCAACATGCTCACTGGCCTTCTGATAACAGGCTGCCCCCGAGGCCCTCTCTGGCCTCCCTGCCTTTCCACCTGAACAGACACGTGGCCTGCAATTTTCTGCTTCTGATTTGTATGGCTGTCCTGGTGCAGAGCTGAGAGCAGCTTTTGTTTGCCTCCATTAATGATTTTCTTCCTCTTGGCCCAGAGGAGGCCACAGAGCCCCTTCCAAGGCCTGTCCCGGGTGTGCAATCCAAAGCACCTTTCAATCATATTCATAAATGATTTGAGGATTATCTGCTACCTTGAATTACTGAGGCCATTGCTTCCCCTCCATTAGATTCCACTTGGACTCAGTGGGGTTTCACAGATTCACATGAGCGCCATGTACGTCTCAAATTCTCATATCCGCGCAGACCTGCCATTTCTTTGGGAGGAAGGGGGAACTGTGTGCCCCATCTCTTCTGCGGAGGCAGCAACAGCAATTCAGTTCTGAGGAATTTCTTTTTTTTTTTTTTTAATATTTTTTATTTATTTCTAGGAGAGAGAGAGAGACAGTGTGAACAGGGGAGGGTCAGAGAGAGAGGGAGACACAGACTCTGAAACAGGCTCCAGGCTCTGAGCTGGCAGTCAGCACAGAGCCTGATGCGGGGCTCGAACCCATGAACCGCGAGATCATGACCCAAGCAAAAGTCGGACGCTTAACCGACTAAGTCACCCAGGCGCCCCAGTTCTGAGGAATTTCTAAGGCCCGTTAGGGTACTACCTCTGCAGCCAATGAGTACTGCCAACTCCCAAGCTCCCCTCCCCCATACACCTTCCCCTCATAGGCTTCCCGGAGACCACTTGAAGCAGGATTGGGGATTGAGGGAAGGAAATGTCAAGATTCCAGGCCCTCCACTCCCCCACCCCTCCACACCAGGGTAGAAATTAAAGCCATTCAGGATGCTGCCAAAGGGCCTCCTGAAGCAATCAAAATATATTTTAGACTTTCAAGGCACTCATCCAGTTCAGAGCAAAGACTCTTCTAACTAAGAACACATGAGAGTAAATGCTGAGTTGATTCATGGCCCAGAGCTCTTCAGAAGTGAAGTGCCAGCCGTCTGTGTCTGGGTGAAGAAGACATTCTGCCTGGAGCAGAGGACACGGCCCTACAGGCCCCTCTGTGAGCTTCCACATTCCTCGCATCTGGGTTCTGGAACACACGTGCCCTGCACAGTGTCTGTTCTTCCGAGCCTCTCACCCCCCCATCCTTCCTCATTTCATCCTACTCTCCCAGCCTCTCACAGGGACAACCTGGTACCTCCTCTCTGTCTTCCATGTCCTCTATCCAAGCAGTGCTGTCCCTGGCCACTCTTGACCCAGCTCCTTAATCCCAACCGGAAACCCTCTTCTCTGCTTTGAGTGAAAAAAGCAAGGCGGGGATAATACACCCAATCACAATTCCTCACTTCCCTCTATCCGCAGGCTGGGCCGGTCTGTTAGGGGTGGAGGCGAGAATCAGGGAAATGGTTTCTACCTGCTCCCATGATCCCTGAGGTTGATGAACAGGGCAACAAGAAACCTCTAAAGAAGGAAGGTTACATTCCTATGCAGAAAGGCAGCCAAAAATTCAGAGAGAAGTAAGGATCCAATTGGTTTAGCTGGACCACAGCACCCTAGTCTCCAATCGCCTTGAGGACGGTTATGAAATCGTCAAGTGATTATCTTAAAATTTTTAGCAGAAAAATACCACACAGAGAACGGACTCTGTTTTTGTGGGAATGACAAGGGTCTCTGTCACGTACAAAATCATGAAGAACCCAATTAAAAATAGGAACTGCTTTTCAAGGTGAAGCGTCCCTGTTTTAGACATCATTGCTGAGAAATCAGGAGGGTTGAAGATGGAGAGATAGCTTCAATCTCCAAGAAGACTCCCTTTCCCCACACCTCCAAAGGGGAGAAGGGGGAAAAAAGCCTGTACTTTCCCTCCCAATTCCTTCCTGGGAGCTTTCTCTTTATCTGTGTANGGAGGGAAAGGGAGAGGGAAATAGGAACCGAGATGATAAAAAGGGAAAAACAGGAACTGAGAAAGGGCAATGAACAGAAGAAGGAAGAAGGGCAGAGAAAAGATGGGAACAAGGGGCATCCTCTGTGTCCTGGTCTCAAAGCAGGAGAGGTTTCCTCCATCCCCCGCAACACCTTTGAGAAGCAACGCCAGCCTTGCTCTCTCCTGGGAGCATCATGGAGGCTCTGCCCCCTCGACCTCCCGGGTCCTTGTGCAGGTAAGACTGGAACAGTAAGGCAGGAACTAGAGGGGGGTGGGGCATACGACAGAGGACAAAGGCGCAGCCGGGCCCAGGTCTCTGGGAGGTGAAACATAAGGCAGCAGAAGGTTCCAGTGGTGGGCAGGGGAGTCAGGGGGAACAGGCGGCAGAGAGGTGCTGCAAGGTGTGGGAAATCGCAGGCGCGCTCGGTCCTGGGGGCACACAGCATCCGCAAGGGCTTCGGGTCACCTGTCCTCTCCAGAGCCGCAGCCCTCCCCTGCCCCTCCCCACCCCCTCCCTCGCTGCAGACCTAGAAGTCGAATTTTCTCGCTGCAGCCAGCAGCTCACCACCAGCCTCCTCCCCCAGAAAGCAGCAGCGGCGAAAAGGAGGAAGAAAGGAAGGGGTGCAGTGATAACCCCAAAGCTTTTCATCTCAGCAGCCCCCAAATGTATAAGCCAGCTCAATCCTCAGCCCCTCTTCCTCTCTCCCTGGCTCACAACCAAATGATCGCACAAGGCTTTTCTGAGAAAAGGCGTGAGGTATCGCCTCTCCCCATCTGGGAGGGAGCATCACATTATATGCAGAAAGAGATGCACCTGTTTCCAGAGGTGGCATGGGGTAGAAAGAGCTCATAAAGAGTCCCAGATTGTTGCAAGAAAGATAATAATTTGATGGGGTTGAAATTAAATGTCCAAATTGAAGCTGCTTATGAAATTTAAACGGGGTGGGGAGAACGTGGGGCGGGGAGACCAGAAATGAGAAGAAAAAAGACAAAGAAAGGGAAAAACACACCCGATACAGTAGACAAAGGGGAGAGACCATAAAAAATACAGACACACAAATAAAGACAGAAGCTGAGAGAGGAGGGAGCCGGCACCTGGAAAGCAAGATGTTACAGCTGCAGAGGGGGTGGGGGAAGCAGGAGAGCAGAGGCAGGGGAGGAGGGAACAAAGGCCGAGGAGCCAAGGACCCGAGGACCAGACCTTTTCCCTCATGTGGCTTCAGCCTGTCCCCAACTTTAAGCAGGAGGGTTCAAGGGGTTTCTCACTCGGGCTTTACCTTCCGCATCTCTGCTAGAGTTGCATTGTCCCCAGGGCCTGGGTGGTGTGCTCAGCTCCCCTGCTGGCCCCAGCTTATGCCTTGTGCCCCCACCCCCCTCCACAGGTCACTTGGGTAGCAGCTTGGTGCGGCCTCAGGATGTACTGGGTTCCCCTGGCATGTGCTCGTGTGCACCAGCCCTCGACACCAGGGCTCTCGCTCCCTTCCAGACGTAGAGGCTGCCAGGGGGCTGCTGCCCCTAACAGAGCACGAGCACTCAGCAACCCACCTAAGCACAGAGCCCCACACTCGGTCCTCCATTATCCCCAGGCTGTCAGTGCCGCCGGCATCGATCTCACGAGCTCCACAGCTCTTTAGTGGAGACAAAAGGGGAGGCAAAACAGCCCGGCTCCGGGCTTGCCCGGCACACTGAGAGGCAACATTCCTGGGAGAAGAGTTATGAGCAATGATGAGCTCATCTGAATGAGTGCCATGCGGGCGCACCCCCTGACACACTGGAGGGAAACAAAAACCAAGACGCAGTTGTTTAGAGGTGGCGGTGCCGGCGTCAAGCGTCAAAACCCTGGAGCCGCGCCTTCCGCAGGCCCCAGGCAGAGACAAAGTGGCGTGAGGGGGAGAGAGCTGCTAGGAAAGGGAAAGGAAGCGGGCAAGCAGTCCCAGGCTTCGGAGGTGGGAAATAAATAATGTCCAGAAGGGGCTGGCTCTGAAGTGGACCAAATGGCTCTCTTGTCCCATGTTTATGGGGTCATGGACCATTAAACCAGCCAACCTACAGATGTCTTCATAAGACTTTACGAGATTAGACTGGGGAGACCCTATAACTCAGCAGCAAGAAGGGAAAACGAGAGGGAAGAATTGCAGATAAGAGATGTGGAAATGAGGACTCAGCCTTCAGGGGTGTTACATCTCAGTGGGAGGAGGTCTGGCTTCTGCGACCCCTCTGCCTTCCTCACTCCGCTTCTGGGAGGGTTTCTGCCTGTCTCCATTGGACTGAAAAGTGCATCAGGCTTTTATTAACTAACCATTATAAACCATCATTTAATGGATTTTCCTCCGAACCCAACTTCCAGTTGCTACGCCCCCCTCCCGCCCCATGTTCCTGACCCACAATCAGGTCCTTAAAGAAATGGTTTCTTTGGTTCTTGTGAAGCAAATCAAAAAGATAATAAAATAGCTGTATTTACAAGCTCACATATATTGGGAGTTTCAAGCCTGATTTAGATTGTCAGTGTGGTTTTCCACAAATTTTAATAACCAGGAGGTGATTCTTCTGGGGGGGGTCCCTGGGATGCTGAAGGCTAGTGTTTACTCTCTGGGCCACTGGCAGTAGAGCTGAAGGCAGGCAGTGTGAACAGGTGAAGGCAGGAAGGCAGTGTGAACAGGTTAAGGGAATAGAGTAGGGAACAGTGCATGTATGGTCTCTTACTCCCTTGGGCTTGCGCCACCCTGTGGCGATTTGCAGAAAGTCAATGAGGCCAACAATCCTTAGGAAAAGAGCCCTTGTTCTGAAGTCTCCCCGCTCTTTCAGAAAGGCATCTGTGACATCTAGTTGACATTCCAGGGCTCCAGTCAAGGAAGGGTGTCAGACCCACATCTTCAAACCACCACGCAGGATCCATATTTGAAAAGCAACCATTTATTAGAACCAATACAAGAGTATGAAAAGAGGGAAAAGAGGAGGGTGGAAGAGGGGGAGAGAATGAGGTCTGCATCAATGTCAGTTGTGGAAACACATAAATTGCCTACTTTTAAACATTTACATTTAAAAGGCGAACATATATATATATCACTTATCCTAAAAAAATAAAAAAATTAAAAAAAAAAGAAAAGCAGACATGTTTGGCTGAACTAAAACCAAGAAACACAACCAAAACTCCCCCACAAACCAAAAAGATCCATAGAGAATTCAGTTTCCCACTTTTTCCGCTTAGAAATCCGGCTACCAAGTGTGATGTGTTTTGCTACTCAGGATGGGACAGAGTGTGGAGAGAAGCCCAGCCTCGAGTCTCTCAGATCCCATCCTGTGAGAAAGGGCAGGGCTGCTGGGCCACAAGTGAGTCAACTCCTGGCTACTTGGCAGGAGGTCAGACTGCACTCTCCATCCTCCAAAACTCCACTTGGTGCCGCAAGCGCGGAGTGAACAGAGTCTGCAGAGCACGGAGCACCGGAATGTGACCGCAGCAAGGGGCCAGGACCTTGTGCTTTTCCGTGGGTTACACGTCTAGGGCCAAGGAGGGGGAAAGGAGAAAGAGCCCTGTTGGGAAGAGGAGCTGGCTGAGCCCACATCTGGGCAAATAGAAATAGTGTCCAAAGTTTTCCCAAACCAGAGGAAAAAGAGGTCAAGGTCAGATTCAGACTGTGGACACTGAGAAAAAGACGACAAAACGAGTAAATTGGATGAAGCTCTAAGGAGTATCACTGCCTAATTCTGAGTGTTAAATGGGATCTCTACACAAAAATTTTCCCAAAGTGGCTCTTTTTTGGTAGGGGATGGAGAAAGTGGTTATGTTTTTTGAACCGGCTGGTTCCTATGGGGAGGCAAGGGGTGCAGTGATTCAATTCAGGGGGCAATAAAATCAACATTATAAATTCAGCCCACTGTGTTCACTTTGCTCCTGAGACAGCTGGAGTCTGCTCCAATCCCATGGGGAACAAGACCTTAATACACAACCTGCAGAGAGAAACAAGCAATAGTGTCCCTGCCTCATGGTTCCCTAATCCAATGCTCTTGGGTCTGAAACAGCCTCTCTTTGTGGATGCAAGACATAGAAAATACTAAGTGCCTTCCCCCATAACATCCTAAGTCTGGACTATGAAGACTCCAACATTCACAAAAACACTGTCAACATCTGAACTAGCAGCTTTGATGAGGGGTGGGGGGCAGAGAACTTGCCGAGGTCACTAGCAGTTCCAACCTTGGGACAGCTCAGTGAGGACTAAAGCCTGTGTCAGGCCTAGACATTGGACTTCGGCTCAAGGCATCCTCCATCGAGGACCCTAAGGTACTCTACCAACTTTGATTTACAATGCCTCACAACACCCCTGTGAGGTAGGTCAGTATCATTAACCCCATTTGACAGATGGGGAACTGAGGCATTGAAAGGAGTGACTTGCCCAAGGTCAGCCATTATGAATCAGTTGAGGAGGTTGGCACACATAGTCAGCATCCACTCAATTCTTGTTCCACTCCCCAGGGCATTTTACTTCTTAGGGTGCACTAGCGAGCAAAAGAAGTCAGCAGGTACACCTTACACCGCAAACTAGATGATCTCCATCAACCCCCAAGTATTAGCAGAGGGCCTATTACTTATCTGGCATAACGCAAGGAAGCTTGGAGACACAAACTGCTTCTAAAAGTCATGTGTTAATGGATATTTTGCAAATAAAATTACATTTCAAGCAGTAAGGGCATGAATTCTTTTGTAACAAAATATTCACTTTATCATAAGAGGTGAAGGACTAAGTCATGCTGATTTCCCAGAGTTGTTTGAGAACCCCTATTCCTAAATCCTGAAATTCAAGAACAAAACTTCGTTTAAGCAAGACCCTCTTCCCTAGCGGTGATCTTGGTCATGCTTGGAGCTACAAGGTTAGGAGGGGTGGAGGGAAGGGGGCAAAACTAGCAGTAGCAGTGCCCGCAGCAGCAGCCTTCCCTACAGGCCGAGCCACGAGGCGGCAATCCTTCGGCTGCCGCTTGTCCTTCCCCTCAGTGCCCACAAGGCTGCATCTTTCCAACTTTCTGTCCCAGCGCAACTTCAGGAGTTGCAGGATCTTCATGAATGGCTCTCGAAATTAAGGATATGAATGGCGAAACCTAGTTTTCTGTTCAGAAGAGGGGATGAAGCGTTCTCTAGAACTACTTGTAAGACTTGTAATATTCTTGAAGTACCTGACAGGGGCATAACTTTTTGACAACACAAAGCTAAAGGGAAAAACACCCCCCCTCCCCCTTTGGACTTAGACGACTCCAGTAGTCATGATTATGACCCTTGCCCTAACCCTTGCCCTAAAACTAGGGGGGGCGGAAAACAAAATCCACAGTCAGCCCTAGCTTAGAATCAAATCCTAAAGCTACTGGAAACTGCAGAACACTGACTTGAGCCTTAAAAGTGCTGTGACACGATTAAACTCTATCTTCTCGGGTCTCCTTGAAGACTCTCCAGGCAGGAAGCCTCTTTTCCTCTGTACCCCCTCATAGTAGCCAGAGCAGCTGGACCTAACATATGTCAGAAGCCGAAAGAATGATTTGCCAACACACATGGTCTGATGTCCACCAGGGTTACTCTAGTGCCAGGAAGGACCGACCATTCCAAGATCTAAATATACACCTTTTTTCACTAATTGGTGATCAACACTGGACAATCCCAGGTGATGGTGACATTCAAGACTGATTAAAATGACAATGACAGTTCAGGTTCAGTCTGTTGGGAATTCCTCCAAAAGTGTGATGAGCTGGCCACTGGTGCCTGGATCGACTGTGAGGTCACACTTGTCAATGCCAGGGGACAGGCAGCTCTCTCTCTCTCTCTCTCTCTCTCACACACAAACACACTGGCAAGATAAAAAGTTCATTGCATTCAATTTAGCCTAATTTCTTGATAATAGTTTCCTATTAGATTTTCCGATTAATACTGATGGCTCTTACCTAGGCTGTGATAATTAGGTTTTGATCTATTGTGACATTAATGATCACAATCAGTTGACTTTGAAATTGTCTTAATTAATGGCTCTTCCCTCCTCAGCTGCCTCCAGTGCAGGTTCCATCCCCTCCCCCCAACATCATGCTTTAACTCTTTCTTACTGATCCCAGAGACAAACAGCAGTGGAGGATCACTTCCCATAAACCAAGACTTTAAGCTATTTTAAAACATTTCTGTGACAGAAGAACAATATGAGATGATGAAATGAGGATCAGGACGAAAAGGCAAGAGAACATGCGGTCAAGGCATAGAAAAAACTCCATGTTAGAAAACCACCAAAGTCAAGCACGATGTTAGAGTGGCAATGACAAGTTGAAGTCACTCTAAAAAGACAAGATGAGGTAGTTTAAAATTCAAGAAATCCAGCACAAGCACAAAGAAATTGGAATTGTCTTCATGAAGCTATCCAAAGAACCTTCATATTGTAATTTTCCAGAACAGTTCCTCTTCATTCCTGGGAATTCTGACTACCAAAGTTAGTCAACTTTCAGTTATCCAGGCAGCGAAAAGTCTCTTTTTCTTGTGGTTACACAGTCCAGAACTGAGAATTTTCTGACAGTCAAACTGGTTCTTAACAGGGTTAGGCTTCACTCCTGACTTCCCTAGACTAAGTATATCTGAAACTTCAGGGTATGGGCATTTCCAGGACAGAGTTCCACATAAGGACACAAGTCTGCTTAGATATCACCACCTTGCAGTGTTGAATAAAACTATACTGCACAGAACAGATGCTCACATGTTACAGATGTGCCCCAAGCCTTCTCTGTGGAAAATCTCTTGTCATCGAAAAGTATGTCCTCATTTTAGGGTTAAAGCCAACCTCACGTTAATTCTTCCAAAAGGGAGGAGAAAACGAAAAAGGTGTGAACAACTCTGATGGGAATAAACGTTATAGAACCCACAATAACGTCACCAGCACCGAACTGGATCTGCGACATAAGATTAATATGCTTTCCACAAACAAGGTTTCACTAGACCGTTAAATACTTTGGCAAAGAGCCTAAAATAGGGATCAAGATGAGGGGTTCTCAATCTCCACTCACCTGTTTTCACTCTCAGCAACAGCATTTCTAACCAACCTTCAATTATTCTTATCTTCTGGAATAAGACAAGCCCTCGTTGTAGCCCATCTACGGCCAGTTAGCTCAGTTCATCCAAGGTCACAGGTCTTTTCCATATATGAATCCACTGTCGCCCTCTTACTGCCCCCAAATCAGAAATGTGTCCCCATTTATACTATTTATTACACTGGACTGTTCAGTCAGTTCATCCCACATCAGCATCAAGGTTCTTTAAGGCCAGAGACTGCATCTTCTTGAACTCTGTACCCTCAAGGCCGAAACTGCTTGAACAAAACGAACGCTGAAGTACACTACGGTGGCTAGAATACGGACAATTCAATACAAATCCACTTCTATTAACTGGGTGGGGGGCACTGATTTCTGAGCATATACTCCTGGATGCAAGGCTGGTAATAGCTCTGTTTTGGAAAATGTAACTTTTATGATTAGTGATAAAGCCAGCATGAAACTACAATACACTGGATCCAGACCATTCCTCTCTCCACCTTGCCACAGGTATGCTTCCTTGGCTGTTCAATTACAAAGGTATAGACCACAACAGTGTGATTTTTATGCTGGTACAAAATGAGCTTTTCCTTTGACCTCATCTGTGAGAAACAACTTCCACATTTCAAATCTAATGACATTACCCTTCCTGGGGTTCTCATATCACTGCAAAGTAGTTATTTCAGGCCCTCCAAGTCACACCCTAAGGGCAAAAACAATGGCTCCCCAGCCCAACACAAGACAGATCCCTCTGACCCCTGACTGTACCTTAAGTGAGCTAGACTAAATGCTGATCCAACAGAATCACAAGATGAAAATCCCAAGCACCTTCCCAAAAGCCTGAACAGACAGAAAATTGACTGTAGGAGGCAAGCTACAGAACAGGAATGAAAAGAGTTAAGAATAACCTAACTGCCCAAGCTATGGAAACAGGACTATCTTTCATAGCCTTCAATAAAAAGCAGTTCACACACACGACTGTGGGACAGCCAAGGACCACCTAGACTTGTGAGCATTAAGGAACACCATAGGCTCAAATGCTCCCTTGAGCAGACGAAAACTGTGGAGGAAAACCGATATGGCTCTCTCCAGGTTAAAAATGGGTGCTTCCATCAGGGCCCATGTTCCTAACAGCTAATCCTGACATGAGGGCATTGGCCCAGAGCAGGGCTCAGAAAAGCAGCTACCCTGACCTTGGTCAACTCTGCTGGGCAAGACTCTGCTACCTTCTGGGGAAAGGGAGATCCTTGAATATGGATTATTAGAAGAAAAATTTAGCCTTAGAAAGATCTTTTGAAAAAAGACTAAACACAGGAAAAATATACTTCGAGTACCTGAGACCTAGATGTTTAGGAGTGCTTAGCCCATGGCTCCTAACTCTTCTGAGGAGAAAGCCCCATGAAGACGGGTTTCCCTTTGAGGCTGCAATTCTGCAAGGGCCAGCACAGCTACTCAGCACTAACAAATGCCGGGGGGGCACAGGCAGGCATCTGGTTTCCTTTCTGCTGAGGACTGAAATCAGTACTGGCCCCTGGCTCCCTACATTCCTCCAGAAGCAGCTGTGGGCAGTCAGGGAAAAAACAAAATCGTTCTGGCAGCACTCGGTATAAGACCATGATTCAATAAACCGTGAACAGAAAAGATGGAGTGAAGAGTAAGGTTTTAAAGGGCTGATGAGTTGTAGATGATACTTCCTTTGTTAAAAGAAAATCAGATTTTGATGAATGTCTGAAATATTATCTATAACTACGGCAACCACATGCCCTAGGTTTCTCAGGACCAATCTGGGGGCTCTGGCCTACTTTTGTCTTATTCGTGTCTACCCTGACATCCTTGGCTACTTGTAGGACAAATCTGTTTCCTGACCATCCTTTCTTTCTTTTAGGTGCCCATCAGATTAAGTACAAACCAATTACCTAGCAGTTGATCTAGACCTTGAATTGTTTCAGAGTAAAGAAAGATGGAGAAAGAAACTCCTACCCACTTGAGCTATGGGTTAGGAGTTCTCACCCAATCACATTACCATTCAGAAGGATTTTCCTGGATGACTTAAACCAAAAGCTTCATTGTTCCAGTCTGTCATGTCACTGCAGCAACAGCTGTCTTCTCAACTGTGCAGTATAATTTTTGACATAATTTATACAAGCACACAGAATTCAATCAGCAGCTGAGCAGGAAAGCAATGGTAACAAATGCTATGAATGGGTAGATGATTTGCATATTATTCAGCTCATCTGTGGACTGGAGCAATCTATCCATTCCCCCGATTACTCTGAATAATCTAGAAATGGCTGAATGCTCCTGGCCAGACAGCTATACGTTTTAAAAATCAAAAGCAACAACAAAAACAACCTCAATGGCTGGCGAACTCTAGAGTTAAGGCTATTTCAAGCGTTTATTCTTAATTCCTCAGCTCTGGACTGGGACATGGATGCTCATAACCCTGCTATTTCCTTACTTTTAGTCTGGATTCTCTAGCTCCCCCCCACCTCAACTGAAAGAAAATGGCTAAAGAGAAGTAGGGCATTTCTTGGGGGCACAAAGGCAGAAAGATATGATAATAATCTCAGTATAATGGTAAAGCAGGAGGAAGCCAAAAGGGAAATATTTTG
Source organism: Crocuta crocuta (assembly GCF_008692635.1). NCBI lineage: Eukaryota > Metazoa > Chordata > Mammalia > Carnivora > Hyaenidae > Crocuta > Crocuta crocuta. The sequence goes on from NW_027528345.1 coordinate 14,029,251, forward strand.
CTGAGTAGGGACAGAAGGTTGTGTCAGCATGCTAACGCCAGGGCCTGTCACTCTGAGGTGATAGTCTTCCACAGAAATGCACTGTTTAAAATAAGATACAACAAAGAGTTTGCAGGTGGAAAAAGGGAAGAGTACTGTAACACTTTGGGGACTCTTGGTGGCAAATCCAGGAGTCATCAAAGCAGGAAATTTAGGACTATAAACACTATGAATATTTAAAATTTGATGTTGTGGCCGATGGCTCCCCTCCAAGAATTCCCCACTGAAAATAATGGCACGGAGGGGAAACTTGGGTCCACGGAGAAGTGAGGGTCAGGTCTGAAGCCTCTTTGGTAACAGGAATGCTTTGGGAGGCCACAAAAGTTGGCAGGGCTGGAGGGTGCCTAGCACCTTGGCACAAGCAAGCACCAGGCAGTCACTCACACCTACATAAATATATAGTCCAAATGTGAGGGATGGAAGGAAATAATACATATGTACCATACGTGATAATAAAGACAACTGAATCCTAACCCATCATCCTCATGTACTAATAGCTAAAAAACTCCACAGTTAATATTGTCATTTTATGACAGACTACACCACCTTGCAGAAGCAGAATCAAGGATTGCTAAGAAACAAGGCCCAAAGTCCCGGAGCTAAGAGTGCCTTGACAAATTTGAGTGTAAAACTTCAAGTCCTCCAAAGGATGGAGCTATTCTGGGAGGATGAGTGGGGATGAACAACAGAGGGTGGCCCAGAAGACCACACTAGGAACCCTGTATTCTACTGGGTAGAGCTGAATGAGGTTGGGAAAGCCCCAACAGGTAGGCAGTTGCTATTGGCTTTTTTAAAAAGATGGGAACATCTTTTCCATCCCAACAACTCAAAACAAAAGCTAGCTGGTCATCAACATGTTCTAGGAACCAAAACAAGAAACCAAAATTCATCACCATTGTAACAAAATCCCCCAATCTAAAAAGCAACCAACCCTGAAAAGATCAAGGCTCTAAGAGGATTAAAAAGTTAAAACTCATCTTGAGGTCACAGGGGAGCAGAAGGAAGAGATCAAGGCAAAGGAAAAAATTGTGGGAATTACACACAGTATGTAAATGCCTGGTCTTCACAGAGAGACACTTATCATGAATCAGACCATCAGTTATGTTACAAGAGAACCAATACCAACATTTCTCCTGTGGAGCACAGTGATAAGCACATTTTTTATGGATGTGTTTAGGATAGAACAGGGTGGGCAGAAGGGAGAGGAGGCGGGGAGGTGAATGTATTATATACAAAGAGAAATGACAGAGACCACCCCCTCCTTTAGCTCTTTGCTGTTTCTTTCTCTTTGTTTTCCGCGTCCTCAGGATAGGCATGCCACGTCAGTCTCTCTTCATAAAATGCTATCACAATCTGTGGACATTTTACATTAGCTTCTTTTGCAAGAACCAGGTCTGCTTCATCTGTGTCTTTCCTGGAGAGAGAGAATATGAGACTTAGAAGGAGAGGAAGTAAGAGTGAGAAAGAATCTATCTAAACCAAGGTTTATGTTGTTATATGGATTTAACGGACTTGATTTCCTCCCCATCTTGATTTCAAGGTGAGAAAGGACCCTAACAGCTCAATATTTTCAAGGAGAAATTCAAGTAAATAAAAATTACCAGGGAGTATCATTTAACTACTACGACAGAAACAGAAGTCTTCAGCTAGAACTTAGATGGAAAACAGCAGGGTTAATCAAAAGGCTGAAAATGAAATATATAAATTTTGCTCCGACAATTCTGATTTGTGTGTATGAGCATGTGAGTGAACACACGATCAAACTACATTCAGTCCTATTGGTTATGCACAGATTGATCAGCCCAGTTTCTGGATCATCTGAGTGAAAGGGTCTTAACCTTCCTCATCTCGTGGCCTTTTAAACACTCATTATCCTTTTGGTGAGAACTATGGATCGGAATAATAAGAAAACAGAAATTTAAGTCAGCAACAGTACTTATAAAAGGGAGAATAAAGGAGGATGTAAAATTTAGTCACTAAAATGAAATGCAGGAATTAACTGCAAATTTCAGTTATCCAAGTTTACAAAGGCTCTACTACCACGTGGGACAAAAAAACATAGCAAGTCCCTTAACCACCATTCCAAATTGAGAGAAAAAAATATTTTAAGTTAAAATTCCACTGAGATGTGAACAAAGACAACTACCTCCTTTTCTAGAAAACAGAGATATTTAATTCATAGGGGTAAGTATTATGGGTGAAAAGAGGAGGGGAAAATAAAACTCAGAGCAGATACTCAACTTTGGACTGCAGTGGGGAAAAAAAGCTAGTTAATATGTGAATGTAAATCGTAAGTAACAAATATGGCTGAGTGGGAAAAGCAGTCAATATAGCCCCTTACTTCTGACAGAGTATAATGATTCTTCAAATCTAGGCTTCTGGGTAATTTACCAGCAAAATTTCGATCAGATAAAATATTAAACCGTTTGATTCTACAACTTTTAAGGTAAATTAGCTTCCTCAGTGGCAATGTGGCATGAAGCCTCTATTTAGAGACCAAACTTAAATCACAAGCCCAGAACACTTGGAAACAGAGAGGTAGTGAGGGCCACACCATAAATCACCCTGTCTTTAAGAAACCAAATTGAGGGGAAGTAACTACACTTTCCTCTAAGAGACATTCCCTCCACCGGATGAAATAACTTATGCTTTGGCTAGTATTAGTCTTAATGCTTTTTGTTGCGATTATTTTTCTCTTGTAGACATTATTCAGTTGTTTTGATCCTCAGTGATGGCAGAAAGCCTCACTCAACTCCTATCTCATGGCCACAGGCTCATGGTCTGACGGTAAATGATTCAGAACTGTGTAAATAAATGTTTAGGTCATGTCTATAGGTTTCCTACCTCAAAGCTACCTTAGGTATTGGGGCTAATATAATTTGCCTTACTACCAAAGCTTGAGAATGCCTTAAATTCATTCTCACTCTTAATTCCCATTAATACTAATAGGTGATATCAGCCAAAGATCTTTGACAATCAAAATTCTTAGTTGGGGAATACTCAGGTCTTCCCTATTTTCCGTACAAACTCAAGTCACTGGCAAAGAAATGCAATTGTACAGTGAGGATCTCTCTCACCATTTCATTAGGAACATTAAATCGCCACAGGAATCTGTCGCCCCAATGATCTTTTCTGGTTCCAGTCCTCTCTCAAAGCCCCGAGCGATATCATTGCTCTGCTATAAACAGAAGATAAAGAAAGTTTACAGCTTGGAGAAGAGTAAAACACCCCCGTTTCTCAGCTCAACAAAGCACAACCTAAGTTCATTTTGTCACCAATTCAAAGAATTCTTAGAACTTAAGAAATACAACAGTGGGCCAGCCAGTGACAGTGATGCTGAGAGATGTTTCCTGTAAGAAGATGCAGAAGATGCAGTTGTCTTTCCAATACTCCTTCACAGGATTAGGACATAGCCCCCAAAACTCTTTCATATCCCCTAAGATATTCTGAAAACATCATCTAGGAACTGATCTAACCCTCTAATCAAATCTCCTTCACATTATGAATTGACTACCCATACAATGCCGCTTCCGAGATGATAAACAAGTCCATGCTTACCTGAATGAAACTTCAAACATACCACCTCTTAATCTTAAAATTTTTTAGACATTTAGTTTACCTTAACACTGACAACACTTCTAATACTTTGTACATAGTCCTCTATATGTATGAAAGAATAGCAGTAAGAATGGTTCCCGGCAGTACCATAAAACCGCAGATTCCTTTCAGAGCTCACGTACTGCCAGAGCCACATGCTTGGAGAAGAGGCCCTTGTCTGTGCCCATCCCCTCCTGAAGGAGAGAACAGAACTGTTCATTAGAGAACAGAACTGGACAGCGATTTAAGACACACGGATCAGTTTCTAGATTACCCAAATTTGGTCAAAAAGCAACCACACAATCAAGACAAGGAGCACAGAGTCCGATTCAAGGGTGATGGCACTGGTTGAGAGCAAAATGGTGAAATTTTAGACAAACCGGGTAATTTTAAAAACCTTGTTAGGAAAGATAATGCAAGCTTATCTAGTGGCACCATTAAAAAGATTTAGAAAGACTGCCCCAATGTACTAAATCTCTGATGTCTGATTTTCATAATAAAATCTCTTTGATCTGACATTCTCCCTGCTTTTTTCTGAGATACAAAGTATTCAGGATCCAGGTGGTCCCCAAAGATACAAGAACCCACACTGGGAAGGAAATTCCATGCATGGATCAGGGGAGATACTGACTCAAAAACACAGCCTCTTTTGGGGGCGCTTAAGGGGAGGAGGTTCCCAGATGTGCACACAGCTGCTCACAGCTGGAATGCTGGCACACGAACGGAGTCGTAAATCATAGCTGGCGGCTGAAAACAGTTTGCCACATAGGGAGGGAAGGGAAGAAAAATGTTCAAGCTGCTGAAAAGGAGCCGAGGCGAGGAAAATGCTAAAATCATCACACAGGCAGTAATCTTAAATCAGGCATAATGCCGACTAACAAATTTCTTCTGCAGTGGTCTAAAGAAAGAAACGCAATCCCCTCCTGCACCTTTAAAACATACAATCACCTATCTTTCTGGCTGCCTACCTGACAGCCGGGAGCACTGCTGAGAATGCTGTCAGGGGCCCCAGATGAACATTACAATGTAAGGGACGTGTAGGGGTTGTTTTCAAGGTCAGTGGCATCAGAACCTGGCCTTGGAATCAGAACCTGGCCTTGGAAGAAAACGCTCTATGCTGGCCAATAGGTCAAAGCCGCTTGTTCCTTTTTAAAAGGACAGAAACCTTAGGTTGAGGAAAAACAAACTATACGGCACAAATGGCTGGTCACAAGTCTTACCCTGTGCCGTTTGGTCTCTTTAACTTAGCTAGAAAATGAATCAAATGACAAAACCCAGAAAACAAAGGACTAATGAAAAAGGAAAAAGAAAAAATAAATAAATAAAGAACCAAGTCTTGGCTCCTGAGAGAAGGGAAGGCATTCCCAAATTCCTTATCAGTATACTATATCATAATACTATACGCCCCTCACCAGAATAGTTTAAATAAAGTTGTAAAAAATAAAATTCATCAGGGAAATAAATAAGGAGACAGACACAAACCCAGAGTTCACTTTCACTTGTAGCTTCCAATCTTTCACTCTTATTTCAATTCTTTTTGGAAGGCTGATCTCCTATTTTCTCTATCACTTACATGTAAGTCTTTTAAAAAAACTGATGCCTAGGGCCCAACCCACAGAAATCTAAATGTAATTGGTCTGGAGTGCATCTTGAGTACTGGAGCTTTTTTTTTNGAATGAAGATAAATAGAGCCGCTTATGGCAGTGATGCTGAAGATTCAGAAGTGGACTTGTGCTTTTATTTTATTAAATGTTAAGGGTATGATACATCCTTCACCACAAAAGGCTTCATAACCTTGGAATAAATGAGTGGAAGCTGGTGGGGTAGTGTGCGTGTATGCGTGTGTGTGTGTATACACAGATGGAAAAGATATAGATGAAAAAAGAGAGGCAAGAATAGTGCTTACACTAGTTATTTGAGAGCCAAAGATCAGAAGGATTAAAGCAACCGAATCAAACCAAAATTTGATAAACATACTTTCCAAACTGAATAATAAAAAGGTTCAAAAGAAAGATGAAAATTAATTTGGAATATGTATAAATAATAGGATCAAAAGAGAGACTACCCATGCCACTGAACTGTATGTACACTTTAAAATGGTTAACTGTATGTTATGGGAATTATTCCTCAATTTAAAAAAGCAAGAGAATACAAAAGTTGGGAAATAAGTGCTATCACTGGAACAAAGGGAAAAAAGTGAAGTAGTAAACATTTTAAAGCCCTTTTTGTAAGACTTAAAAATGTGGAGTCCCTCCCCATCTAAGATAACCTGGCTGCCCACTTACGGAGAAGACAGGGAGTGGCTGCCTGTTTTATAGGGATTTAATTTTGCCACCTTAATACAATTCAGTGGAACACATACAGTTATTACATTTCTCACTCAGCCAGGAGGGGGCGCTGTAGTCAATAAACATACCTCCCAGGAAGCTCTTTTGTTCAACAAATTACCTTGCCGGCCATCCTTAGAAAATAAACAACCATGATAAGGCTGGGGGAGGGCGGGTGAGAGGAGGAGAGGGCGAGTGGCAAAACAATTGTTTGTGGGGAAAAGGGGAAAGGAAGCTTACCTCTCTCTTTTTTTTGGATTTGATATCATCAGCATTGTTCGAGAAATTGGATTTCCTCTTGTTACTTTCTGACTTCTCCCTGGGTTTGTTATTTTCACCCTCCTTCATCTTCTTATACTTTTTCATAAACTCAGAAATTAGCTCAGGGCAATCCAAATTTTTCTCAGGTTCCCAAGTATTGTGCTCCCTGGGCACAAAGAATGGAGGGGGGAAAAAAAAGGAAAAGAATGAGGGGGGTGGGGGCAATCCAATGCTTTCTTAAAGAAGACAAGTAGGAAAAAAAGAAAAAAACCTAAACTTAAAAAGAGATAACAAATTTGATCCGAGGAATCTATCCAAGAGAAATGAAAAAATATATCCACAAAGAAACATGCACACAATTACTTATAGCAGCATTTTAATAGCCAGAGACAGAAAACAATTCAAATGTCCATCAACTTGTGAATGGATGAATAAATGTGGTATATCTACACATAAGAATACTACTCAGCGACAAAAGAAACACAATACTAATTAATACATGCCACAATATGAAAGAACCTCAAAAATAATGGGCTGAGTGAAAGAAACCAGATGCAAAAGACTATATATTATTGGATTCCATTTATATGAAATGTCTACTAAAGACACATTTAGAGACAAAAAGCAGACCAATGGTTCCTTAGGGCTAAGGCTTGGGATTAACTACAAATGAGGTCAAGGGCATCTGGGGAGATTATGGAAATATTCTACAAGTCGAGTGTGGTAATGGCTGCACAAGTCTATGAATGTACTAAAATTTGTTGAATTGTACATTTTCAATGAATGAATTTTTGGCATGTAAATTATCCTCAGTAAAGCTTTTAACAACTCAAATATGAATTCTGCTTTGGAAGTGGCAAAATGTCATTTCATACATATAAATCATCTATGCAAATCCTGAGGAAGGAATAACAATGAAACCTGCACTCCCAGTTTACACTAACTTTACTAACACAAACTACTTATTTTGAAGAAATATAATTATTGAAGGATTGGTGGTAATTATTAAGAAAAAAAGGTAGTAAAGGCTTAAAATCATTAGAATATAAGCAAATGGTAGGAAGACAACTCAGAAGTGGAATTTGGAGTGTATCATTCAATACTATGGATTCAAGTCTACTGTTACTAGTCAAAATACACTTAAAAAATTTTTTTTAATAGTTTATTTATTTTTGAGACAGAGAGAGACAGAGCATGAGTGGGGGAGGGGCAGCAAGAGAGGGAGACACAGAATCTGAAACAGGCTCCAGGCTCTGAGCTGTCAGCACAGAGCCCAACACGGGGCTCAAACCCATGAACCATGAGGTCATGACCTGAGCCAAAATCGGAGGCTTAACCAACTGAGCCACCCAGGCGCCCCTCAAAATGCACTTTTATATTAATTTAAAAAAACCCAAACTGAGTAACTCAGTCTAATTAAACTTGGATCACAGGAGTCCTATTAAGAGGAGAACGAACAGTTATCATTCTCAAAGCTGTTCTATGTATTCCTGGCATGGGTTTTGGAAAACCAAGCTACCAACTACATCATAAGCTTATGGAATCAAAGCATGAAATGTACCTACATGGGAAAAACCAGAACAGGCATCCGCTTCACTCCCAGCCAGTGGCAGAAGTTCTTTTGGTTATATAGTATTACTAGTTTATATTAAAGTACATCTGAAAATACATCATAGACATGATTTCTATAATCCTTTCACTGACTTGGGAAAAATTATTTAACGGATGTGCTATTCATTTTAAATACCTTGTTTTTTAAATAAAGTGTCTTTAGATGGGCATAGTTTCACCACATGCCATAACTTGACTTAAATAAGCAGAATAATGGAAAAATTTAATATTTACTCTAGATTTAAGTAACCTTCTGCAAAAAGAGCTTGAGAATGAGACAAAATATATTTCGAAATCATTTGAGCTAAAACTAGAAAAGACTCTTTCATAGCTCCTCTTTCAGTGAAAAACAAAAAAAACCCCACCTCATACAGTAACTTTCCCCCACACCCACAAACCATAGAGCTTACTATTCCAGAAGAAATTAAGACCCCAAAAGCAAGAGGCATGTTGACACTGTAACACAAGCAAGCAGACATGGGGGGACAGGAGAGCATCTCTCCTGACCGCAAGGCAAGCTGGCCCTATAATGCTAGAACAGGTTTATCTCTTCTCCTACCATGCTGGTATTGCTGCTTCTACGTCAACCAATTTTCACCCAAAAGACAGCATGATATCATTTAAAAAGAGCCTGGGCATCGGGGCCAAAGAAGTCTGATACCGGATCCTTGTGCCAGCACTTACCAGGGCCAGATGCTTACACTATCTTCGGCAAATAACTTCACTAACTTCCTTATCTGTAAACTGAAAATACTTCTAAAGGCTGTTATGATAATTAAAGAGAACACATGAAGTAATATCTGACCATTGCCTAACAAGCAGTAGGTACTTAGTTATAGACAGTGCTGAAAGGGGCAAAATTTGTTCATCTTCAATGAAATCCTGGGCATTTCTGGGAAAGGAAGGACAAGTGCTTCAAACCACCTACCCCAAACTTTCCTTCCCTCTTTAATCTACATAAGCTACTGGTAGCTCAAATACACATACAGTTTCAAGTCCCTTCAAAATGACCAAGAATTCCCAATAGTGATTCAATGGGACCAATAAACACCCTTAAAATCTTTCAGTGTTACTTTCTTTAAAGTTTATTCAGTTATTTAAGTAATCTCTATACCCAAGGTGTGGCTTGAACTCAGGACCCCAAGAATAAGAGTCACACACTCCACTAAATGAACCAGCCAGGCAGCTCTGGGTATTATTCTAATTCCCATTCCTAAGTCTGTCAAACTTGTGTTTCTCATCTCTGAAGGTCACTGGGATACCATTCCTCTTCAGAAATATGAAGGGCATATTGACCGCTGTGCTACCCACAGTGCTGTGTGCTAGAAATGCTAAGCATCTATAGCACATGAGCTGTCCCACCTGAAATGCCACCAGTTCTCCAAATGAGAAATACTGGTGTATGTAATGAAATAACCTTAAGTATGTTTTACAGGCTCCTGATTCAGACCTTTGTCCAATCACGGTCAAACTTAAACCTTTTTAGTATTCTGAAGCCCTATACTTTAAAGTTATGATGTTCGATATGGTTAACTATTAGCCAGGAGTAGCTTCTGAACACTTGAAATGTGACTAGTCTGAACTGAGATGTGCTATAAAATATACATCAGGTTTTTAAGACTTGGCATGAAAAACATAATGGAAGATCTCTTAATTTTTATACTGATAAATGTTGAAACAGCATTTTGATACACTGTGTTAGATAAACAGTTAAAAACTAATTTTACTTTTTCTTTCTTCCAAGATTTTATTTAAATTCAAGTTAGTTAACAGGTACTAAAGTATTGGTTTCAGGAGTAGAATTTAGTGAATTTCACTCTTCTTTAATGTGGCCACCGAAAAATTTTAAATTACAAATGTGGCTTGCACTGGATTTCTATTGGACAGCCACTCCCAAGAAACCTCCATCACATTCTATCGGTTCACTGGGGTTCTGAGAAATACCTTCTTTCTTATCAGGTATCCTGGGAAGGGAATTAGTCAGAAACTGAGGCAAAATGTCTAATGATTATAGTCTCACATACTTCACCTTTCAAGCTGCCTCTTCTGTGCTTCAATATACATCTAGATCTTTTTCTTCCAAAGAAAAATAATCTCCTTTAGCACTTCAGCATAAAGCCAGATACTTCCTAACATTCTAATCAATATCATATCAGATATTGATATGGTAACAGATATATTATACCTCAGTATCATTTTTTCTGTAGTGTTTATTTTGAGAAAGAGAGAGAGAGAGAGAGAGAGACAGTAAGTGTGAGCAGGGGAAGGGCAGAGAGAGAGGGAGAGAGAAAATTCCAAGCAGGCCCTACACTCAAGAGAGTAGAACCTGACCCAGGGCTCCATCTCATGGCCATGAGATGATGACCTGAGCCCAAGTCAAGAGTTGGGACACTTAACTGACTGGGGCCATCCAGGTGCCCCACTTCAGTATCATTCTTAAAGCTAATTGTTTAAAAAAAA
>NW_027528345.1:14039872-14065936 GCF_008692635.1 Crocuta crocuta
ACAAAATTATAAAAAAAAAAAAAAAAAAAAAAGGCGGGGGGGGCAGAGTTTCAGGTCTTCAAAAACAAAACAAGCCAGACTGATAGACTATATTAAAATATTAACCGCAGAAACTAGGCAGTATGTATCTGAGTGTTCACTCAGTTTCTTTTGCTTCAGCTGTACATTTGAAATTAAAAAAAAAAAAAAAATTGGCTGGGGGGGAATGTGGCCTCAGATTTAACTTTCTCATTAAGATAAATCCTTCATCCTAGGTCACTTCTGTTATTCAAGGATCATTTTGGGAAACTAGAGCCTATGGGATAGACAGCTTCTGCCTAACTGTATATATACATTTTAGATCAGTTATATTCAAAAGAATAGTAACAATAACAGTTTTTATTTATTTACTTTTTAATGTTTATTTTTGAGAGAGGTTGTGAGCATGGGGGCGAGGGAGAGGGAGGGAGAGGAAGAGGGAGGGAGAGGGAGGGAGAGGAATGAAGGGGGAAAGAGAGAAAGAGAGAGAATCCCAAGCAGGCCCCACATTGTCAGTGCAGAGTCCAACTCCGGGCTCGGGCTCACAAACTCTGAGATCATGACCTGAGCCAAAATCAACAGTCTGACGGTTAACTGACTGAGCCACCGAGGCACCCCAGTTTATACTTAAAAAACAAAAAAATTTTTTTTACTTTTAAGTAATCTCTACACCCAACATGGGGCTCAAAGAGCCACATGCTGTCCCAATGGATCCAGTCTGGCGCCCCAGTAACAGTTTATACTTACACTGAACATACTTGTTAGGCTCTACATCTACCCAGCATCTCTAGGACAAGTACTATTTCCCACTCCTATTTAATTGAGGAGGAGAAAGAATAAGGAACTAAAACTAAGGTCACCCAGCTCTTAAATTGTGGAGCAAGAATCTGGACCTCTGCAATCTGGCTCCACATCTACACCTCTAACTAATTCACTAGACCATCTCTCAAAAGCATTATCACTAGAACACCAGTATCAAGGGAGAGACTCTGCTGAGTTTACTGCTGTGTCTTCTGACTCTTAGGAGTGCAGGTGAAGAGAGGAAAAGACAAAGATGGCGGTGGCTCATGGGGAAAGAAACCAAAGGTATCCACCTCTGCAAAGTCCTAAGGCCTAAAAGAAGGCACTTACTCAGAAAAGCCTTTCCACTTCAGTAGATATTCCACTTGCCCCTTAACTACACGCCTGTCTAGCACCTTCTCCACGACATACTCCTCCTCATCCTCTGAAGAAGAACTGTCAGCTGTCCGCTTGGTTTTCTTTCCCATGTTGCAAGCTGTTCCACCTGAAGGACTAAGGCCACCGGGTTCCTGCAAATAAGGAAGGACAAAATGGTCAGAATCCATACAAGGAGTTAAAACTTGTCACTTCTTGGGGGTGCCGGGGTGGCTCAGTTAAGCATCCGACTCTTGATTTGGCTCTGGTCATAATCTCACAGTTTGTGGAATTGAGCCCCAAGTCGAGCTCTGCACTGTCAGTGCAGAGCCTGTTTGGGTTTCTCTCCCTCTCTCTCTGCCCCTCCCCGGCTCATATTCACTTTCTCTCTAAATAAACTAAAAATTAAGAAAACGAAACACCCCCAAAAACCTTTGTCTCTTCTTGATGGAATGCAGGGGGTATTTGTACTCTTCTCTTGGGTCTTGAAGCATTCTACAGATGAGTCCTAAGAATTATAAGTAAAAACTGGGTCAATCCCCACTTTCCCAACCACAACTTTCTCTTCAGCTCACAAGACTAAAATTGTTATTAGACACAACTGTCTAACCCCTTTATTTTCAGATTCTGAAAGACAAGTGGTGTGGTGTGTTACTCCTGGTTACTTCTTTAACTGTTTACAAGCCAGGATCTCAAAGAAATGTGGAAAACCAGCAGCTTAAAAGAAAAGGGACAGAATTAAAATCTTTCCCTACAAGGTGAATAAGGTTCTTTATACAAATGAAAAAAGAAAAGCCATAAAATGTAAGCCTTCCTCTGCTCTGAGGATCCTGACTAGCCTCTTAGCAGCACACAAAAAAGGCTGGGTCAAGCATCTTTTGACACTGCCTTCGGTGACTTGGTACACCTCTCCCTTAAACAAATTGAGCTTGTTCCTACAGAACATCCATCAGCTCACAACCCTGAGGCTGGCATCTCAGATACACTAAGCCTCCTTTTTCATCTGGGGATGAGAGAAAGGGAGGAAGAAAATGAGAATTTTATTCCATAAAATAAAAATTTGTTACTGGATTGTTCAGGAATTCTCAAGGCTCAACTATTCCAAGTAGTTAAGGAGGTACCACTCTTAACTGGAGTTGACTATGGGCCAAAGGCAGAAGAGGAGGAAAAAACTCTGGCCCCAGACGCACATCAACATGAAGCCTCAAAACACAGAGGAACCATTCATAGGCCCAAGGAAAGCTGAAGCAAGGCAACACAAATGGAAATTGAGTTAAGCTCAGAAATATGCACAACTAGGGGGTACTCAACACAGAATCTAGTTTTTTAAGTTCCCACGTTGTTGTTTCCATAATCATTTTTAAGAATTCTTCTCTAACCATGTTAAATGATGTCTACAGTCTGGATTATAGAGTAGCAGGGAATTGTTTTCTTAGCTGAACTCCATTTTTCTTTTTCTGCAATCTTAAAAAGATTTTCTTTCTAAAAATATTTCCATCCCGACTAGAAGACGACTCCCAGGAACAAGGAAGGCCACTAATCCCAGAATTTTGTTCAAGTCAAGTAGCATAAAAAGTTGCATTTAGCAATCTACCTTGTAAGCAAAATTTAAGGAATTATTCCAAGAACATCTAGTTGGAAACCATGTCTCCAGAACCTATGAGCAATAGGGCTGCCCACCCAAAAAACTTGTCTGTACCCATTACAGCCTTGTAATAAAAGTAAGTTTTTATTAAAGTACTTTATTTGGAAGAGGGGCTGGCAGGGGGAGAATGTAGACAGGAGCTTCAAAATAATTTTTCCATGAATTTTGAAGAGAGTCCTAAGCTTTAAAAAAAAAAAATCTTATTTAAAATAAAAACAGCCTCCGACCTCACCAGAGACAGGAAATGTCATATTCCAGGGAGAGTACCCCACCCCCACCCCCACTCACCTTGGAATTTCCGGGAGCTGAGCAGTTTAGGTCAGAGCGCTGGGGTTAAAACCAGCCACGGGTTAGATGCATGCAGTTAAGCATTGTGGCTATGGCCTCCCCTGCCTCACCAGGAAAAACAAGGATTTACATATATGTGTTCTTCAGTTTGAGGGAGGAAAGAGGAAAATCTGCCTTTATACCTTCATGCAGAAGAGGAGCCCCAAAGGTAGAAGATGAATGGGGGTTCCCTCCTTTACCTACCGGATCGCCCCAGTTCTTTCTTTCCCTCTGGGCTAACAGGAGGGGCCTCCCCTCCCAGGTCTGGGGCTTGGCGGGCTGGCAGCTCCCCCGCCCCCACCCAGCTGCCTGGGAGCCACTGCGCAGCTGTCCCAGCCCGTTGCCATGGCAACTGGCAGCAGTACTAGACTAAGGGGGGGGAGCAAACGGAAAAGTTAAAAGGCTTAACTTTCCTTTTCAGTGAAGACTGGGTGGAGAAGTTGGAAGGTACTCCCTTGGCCTCAAAGCTAAGGCATTCAGAGCTCAAGGGAACTGGTTCTTGGGTTTTAAACCCCAAACTTGTACTTATTCCTCCAAGAGCACTGGGAATTAATCAATAGCATTTTAAGATCATCTAACAGGATTATTGCTCAAATGGAAGGGGGAGGGGAAAGGCTAGGTCCTTCTACAACAGGGAATCAGTACAAACCACCCACCCCTAACCCAGCCCACCAGAAGCACTTTAAACAAGGCCTTTTCTACCATCTGTCACTGAACAGTTAATTAAAATTGCTTGGGGGATGGGGGATAAGAGAGGGGGAGAAGGCAAGTATTTCAAGATACTATACAACTTGCCTTCTTTGGGAGAATGCTACAGAAACAGAATCCAGACACTTGAAGCATTATCAAAGAACCTATCAACTGAAATCATAGGTAGAAAAAAATTTAGTCCTTTAGTTCTTAAAAAGGGAGTAGTTTTAAAAGTCCATCCTCACCATTACTGTTAAATTAAAACCATTTTTCATTTGTTGTTCTTATAACAGTTTTACAAAACAAATTTTGGAATAAATGCGACCCACCCAAAGCATTAGTATATCATAATTTAAAACTCTATCAATAATCCCTAACAGTCGAGAAAAGGAGGGCTGAGATAAAAGAAATACTTAGAAACTTGCAGTCCCATAAACTGGCCTTTCTCCTGCCCCTAGAGAACACTTTGGAGAGCCCCAAAGCCTCGCTCTGCTTTACAATAAGGGGCTTTAAAGGCAGGGACTGCTGCCATAGGAGAGTAAGAAAAAGGGACAAGTCAAAAGCAAAGAACCCAGGGCACCTGAGTGGTTCAGTCGGTTAAGCGTCCGACTTCGGCTCAGGTCATGATCTCACAATTCATGGGTTCGAGCCCCACGATGGGCTCTGTACTTACTGACAGCCAGCTCAGAGCCTGGAGGCTGCTTCAGATTCTGTATCTCCCTTTCTCTCCTACCCTCCCCTGCTCACCCTGTCTCTCTCTCAGAAATAAATAAAACATTTAAAACAATTAAAAAAGAAAAAAAAAGCAAAGAACCCAAGTGTGGAAAAAGCAGAGAACAGTGATTATTTTGGTTATCAAACAGAAGAAATTACAGGGTTTCAGAATTGACAGTTTTTAACTACAGATTTCCTCACTTTGAATGGACCCGTCAGGATATCTGAGTAAAAACTGCCTTTTTGGACTCTTCCTAACTTTCTAAAACTTTTTGTAGTTAAGGGATATAAAAACAATGCCAAAGGAATTAGATCAGGATTCTGATTCTGTGATTAACTTGCCATGTGTGATACTGAGTAAATAACTGAGGTCCAACCCCAGAATCACGAAAATGGGCCAAATAAATCCCCACTGCCTACCTCTTAGGGAAACAGTGAGTTTATATAGAGACCAAAGAGATGGTGAGTCCCCCAAAGAGAAGCTTTTGTAAAAATATAGGGCCAAATACAACAGCAGCAGGAAATATGTGACCTTCCAAATTCCTAAGCTGTTAAACCCTATCGCATATAGTAACTCCCACAGCTCAAAATGTTGGTAGACAGCAAGAAAGAAGTCTCTTTGTTAACGAGGCACCAGTAAACTAATAAAGCTTCGCAGGGTTACTTTTTTTTTTTAATGTTTATGTATTTTGAGAGAGAGAGAGAGAGAGAGACAGAGAGAGCGACGGAGGGGTAGAGAGGGAGGGAGACAGAGAATCCCAAGCAGGCTCTGCAGCTGTCAGCGCAGCGCCCAACTCAGGGCTCAAACCTATGAACCGTGAGATAATGACCTGAGCCAAAACCAAGGTCTGCTTAATTACTGACCCACCCAGGCACCCCAGGTACATTCTCTCTTAAGGGTAAAACACTTATTTTTACTTCTTAAAGCTCAGAAAAGCATTAGAGTGGCAGTATGAAAAGACTAACAGTAATTCTATGAAGAGACAAAGGACAGGAAAGAATGACAGCAACGTTAATATTTTAGTGAAATCTTTTAGGGAGAAAAAAAATGAAACCAACAAGGAAAAGGACAAAAAATTCTGGTGTGTATTCCCTCCCTGAAACATCCGGAAATAATGTCAGATCAATTTCCTCCTTCCCACTCTTTAAGAACTGCCTAAAGGGCACACAGCTAAGGTCCTTTTCTCTTTGGGAAATGCGTTTTGTAACAGCTGACAAATCAAATTGGGCGTGATGCCAGGAGTCAGAGTCCAACCATAATATTCTGTAAAGAATGGCATCCAAGTGTCTTGTAAATCTCCTGGACAGTCACAGATCAGAAGCTGGCAAGGATGACGACATAGTTCTGATGGAATGTGTCTTATCTTAACCTTGAAGTTACAGATCTGCTCAGGAGCAGCAGTAAGAAATGAGAAATGCACTCAGACATCGGAGGGGACATAATTCTCCTTTAGACAGTGCGACCCAGTGTATTAGGGTCAAATGAAACACAAAGCCAGACGGACAATTTAAGGGCTAGAGCCCGGACCAGATAAAGCATCGAGACTGGTGGTTCACGCTGAGCTTGAGAGGAGGGAGCGTTCAAGTATAAGAAATGAGACAGGGCTGGCAGGATGATGGAGTGATTAAGGTAGAATCCAGATACCATGACGAAGGAAGAGAGGATGAGTCTGAGCGCAACCTTATCCTTGTAGGAATCTCCATAGGAAGGGGTGAGCAGCTTCTCAAGTTTCTAAAGTCTTTCAAGCATGACAGCTCTCAGCCCTTTCTTATACACAGTAACTCTGGTAAAGGCATCAACCACTACAGGTAGATTCCAGCAACTGAACTGCCCATCAGGACATGAGAAAAGAGCAGGCTCCACCAGCCCTTAATATCAACAACACAAGGCAAATTCACCTTGCAGGCCTCGGGGTGCTGGTCAAAATATACCTAAACCAGGGATCTGGTAAGAAGTTAGCCTTGGAAAAACATCAAAGAGCTTTGTGGTCAGGCACAGTCAGAACCCACATTCCAAGTCGATGACAGGAGACTTCTTTAACAGATAAATCTTCTGTGGGGCGGGGGGAAGAGGTGAAGAAGTGAGGCAGAAAGAGAAGAGGAACAAAAAAAAATCCCATTCATTATAAGGGTTAAAAAAAAGTATTAAGAACTACTAGTCTGCAGAAGGTACAGAGAGACCATTACAGAAAACTGGGACAATCCAGAACAGAGGTAATGGTTAGCGGTTTGCCATTTATCAATCCTGGAACCAGAGAATCACTCACATGGGGTCTCAGGGATCTGTCTGTCCAGTTCAGGCTCTGCTCTAGTCCTTCCAGTCACTACTTTGCAATGCCAGCTGTCTTGGTGGCTTTTCTTAGATCTTGGTGTAGCACATTTTATTTTCATCACTACTTACGAGCAGAAGTATATATACAACATAATTCTAAATCTTTCTCTGAGCTTGCTTTGTATTTTTTTTTAAAAAGGAATGAAAACTGGGGCGCCTGGGTGGCTGAGTCGGTTGAGCATCCAACTTTGGCTCAGGTCGGGGAGTTCGAGCCCCGCGTCAGGCTCTGAGCCTGGAGCCTGCTTCTGATTCTGTGTCTCCCCCTCTCTGCCCCTCCCATGATCATGTTCTGTCTCTCTCTGATAAACATACGTTAAAAAAAAAAAAAATTTTTTTTTAAGTAATGAAAACTAACTGGTAAAGCACCTCACTGAACCACCCACTGAACTATTTGGAGGCGGTAGTCAGACCAAATGTCAAAACACATAATCAGCGAGTCTCTCTCTTCATTTTAGAGTTTTGTTTTGTAAGATTTTATATTTAAGTAATCTCTATACGAAATGTGGGACTTGAGCGTACAACCCAGATATCAAGAGTTGCATGCTTTACCAAGTAAGCCAGTCAGGCAACTCCATTTTAGAGTTTCAAAATAAAATCTAAGCCATAACAATGCAAAAACCCTCCAGAGAGAAAGCCATTCTAAAGAGGAGAAAAGGATAAGGGCATATGCAAAGCTCCCTATCATGTGTATCAACTAAATATGCTGCTGATGGGTGAATTCACTTAGCCCAGGCTTGAGAAATTCCCATTTCTCCCCCAGAAGTGCTTGCGGAAAGTTAGTGGCTTAGGTGAGGATTACATTGCCAGCTACAGCACTGTCTTCTAGGAGTCCTCTATGTCGCCTTGTTGCGATAAATAAAGCAGATGAAAAGAAACCGAATTTATAGAACTGTTTTAATCTGGTCTATGTTCTTTGTTCTTTATGGATCTAGAAGTACCAATGATTTTAAGTTTGTAACACATATAGCATAAAACTAAAATACCCTCTATAAAGATGTTTTCTTCTACTAGATTTATGATTTCCAAAGTATTAGCCATGTGGCATTTTAACAAAAACACAGCATAGAGATGCACATTACAGCTGTCCTGGCTGTCTCAGGTTTTGTTAAATGGGCTGATAACTATCACTCCACCTCCACCAAAAGCCCATGAGCACCCAATTCAAGAGGAGTTAAAAGCTTTTTAAATGTCTATTTAAGAGACTGGATTAGGAAAGAGTTGAGGAGGAAGATTAACTGTGGTCGTTAACACCCCTATCATTAACAAGCCACATATAGACAACACAAACTTTATTAATAGAAAGGAGCAGGAGAGAGGAAATGTTCTCCCTTTGGCTAGTGCAGCTCCAGTTCATGATCCTCTAAAAACCAGGCCAAGGCACTGCCTCAACCAGTCACAGAATTATTCTGGGGCAAAGTATCCTGTTTGTTGATTATCCAAGACTCCTGCTCCGGTGAGCAAGGGAATTAAGGGCCTTCTGTACTTTTAGATTAAAATATATACGTTATAAAATGAGATAAAGGGTGCCGTATAATTTTATTTGGCTGTATTCTCCTCCAAGCAATGACCCATTAAAAAATATAAATGAATGTGTACCATAGTTAACTCTCAGAACTGCTTGAAGTTATCTGTCTGGTTCACTGACATATTCAGCAGTAACACACAAATTCTTGAGCTCTCATTATGCAATCACAATCTCACAAAATAATTTTATATGGGATTTTACTTCCTTTATTAAAATCTACTGAATTTCTTCTCTCAAGTGTCAGTCTTCTTTAATTTAGTTAGGCTGCACCCAAACCCATCACTGGGCAAGAGGTTAGAGATCCAATTGCTCCAAGATTTATGAGAAAGTAGAATTTGGCACCACTATAGGCAAATGTCTTCCAGATGACGCTTTCCAACAACTTTGTCCTTGCAGTGTACTGAACTCATCTTAAGGGACCAGTCTCAGGTGGGTGTTAACCTCACACCCACTCCTCCCTTCTTTGTGATGAAGCATAACTAGTAGAGTCAGTCACCTTTCATGAAGAACCTGGCAATTTCACCAAAAATAAATCTTAAGAATGTTTGAGCTGTTACTATGAATCTTAGATTTTTACATACCACTTTGGCAGAGCATGTTCACAAAACATGAAAGGGTTAAAACAGAACTACAGTGTCTGCCCACAAGTAAAATTAGGGTCCCATTTTTCAAATAGCCATAAAATTAAGACATGGAGCTTAGCCGGCATTGTCCAGCTTGTATAACTTTTTTAAGTTTTTTAAAGTTTATTTCTTGATTTTGAGATAGGGAATTGGGGGGAGGGGGAGAGACAGGAAGAGAGAGAATCCCAAACAGGCTCCACACTGTCAGTGCAGAGTCCAATCCGGGGCTAGAACTCACGGAACAGTGAGATCATGACCTGAGCCGAAATCAAGAGTCCAGATGCTTAACCGACTGAGTCACCCAGGTGCCACCAGCCTGTACAGATTTTAGACATCAGCAGCTTAAGGGTCTACAAAGACCCCTTCACGTTTCTCCCACAAATCCTCTATTTTAAGCAAAAGCCTCTCCTATGCCAGACAATTTATACTATCTCATAGCCTTAGTTTAGAGAAGACATTCAAGAGACAAAAAAATAATTTGCATAACCATAAACTAAAATCTCTAACTGTTGAGGTGCTATTATAATTTAAATCAATATACTAAAATTTGATTAATACATGCTGACAAAAAAAGGGTTTTTATAGAATTGGAGTTAGAAAGACTGTAAAACTTCATGGAGTAAAAGAGAACACTCCTTCAGCCTATGGCATAATTTTGTACTTTACCATTACCTTGCTGTATTAGCAACATGAATTATATTGAAGTCATATAGCCTACAATTTAGATAAATAAAATCAAAGCGGTATTGAACTTTTTCCCATCCCATACAACAGTATCCTTGGCAGCTCTCTGGCCATCCATTATGATCCTGACCAATTTCTCTCTGTGGCAATTTAAAAGCTGTAAAAAAATACATAATGGGTGATGACAGGAGAAACAAACCCACACCAGAAATTATTGAACCTTGTAGGTCTTTGCAAGTGTCTCTATTGACATTTAAGTGTGAGTTACTATGCCACAATATCATAAAAGTATGCTCTACACTTCAGATATATTGATAGTTAAATGCAAAGAAAGGCCACTACCAGATTAACGGCTAAAAGGGATAGCCAATCTCAGACCACCCAGCTCTTCCACTGGATACTCTGATGTGTTACTTAAACCAAGTAAGATGTTTCTGACTCTTTTTGTCCAGTTTCCAACTACAGTCCTAATTTAAGTCTTCTGCCACAGGAATGATTAATATAGCAATTCTGATCCTTGCTCTAGGATATTTATTGAAGGTCCAGTAAGTGTCGAGCATTGCATGGGCATTGGGTCTAACCCAGTCTTCAACTTAAGAGCTAAGGATTTTAACAATTTCTCTTTGGTAAAGTCAGCACTGGTAAAGTCCTGTCCCCAAAAGCTGTTAACAAAAAAAAGCTACTAAAGGGGTAACTTGTTAACAGTGGCAAAATCAGGACTAGGAATAAGGAGATGTGGTCGTCTTCCAATCAGATTACTGAAAGGTCAAGCTAGATAGTTCAGTTAACCTTAGGGCGCTAAATTATTTGCCATACTTACCTCACAGGTCTGCTGTAAAGGTAAGAAGACAAATGAACTGGAAAACACTTTTAAAAACATAAAGGAAATATGGGGCACCTGGGTGGCTCCGTCGTCTGACTTAGGCTCAGGTTTGTGCTGCTGTCAGCACAAAGCCTGCTTTGAAGCCTCTGTCCCCCCTCTCTGCCCCTGTGCCCCTGTCCTGCTTGTGCACTCACTCTCTCAAAAATAAATAGACATTTCGTATGTATATGTGAATATGAATATGAATATATACATATATATGAAACAGTTTGGTAAGTGTTCCCTCCTCTCTTATTTTCTGGGAGAATCTGTATTAGTATACAAATAATTTGTATAATTAGTATTATCTCTTCCTTAAAGGTTTGCGGGGGGGAGTTTGGTAAAACCAGTGAAACCATCTGAACCTGGAGTTTTCATTGGGGGAAGGTTTTCAACTACAAATTTCATTTCTTTTTTTTTTTTTTAATGTTTGTTTATTTTGAGAGAAAGAGAAAGAGGAAAAGGGTGAACAGGGGAGGGGCAGAGAGAGAGAGAGAGAGAGAGAATACCAAGCAAGCTCTGCACTGATAGCCCAACTCAGGGCTCAAACCCATGAACCGTGAGATTATGACCTGAGCCAAAACCAAGAGTTTGGAAGAATGATTGGGCCCCCCAGGTGCCCCCAAATTCCATTTCTTTAATAAAAACAGTGCTAAGGAGGTTCTGTATTTCTGCTGAAGTGAACTTTGGTAGTTTGTCTTTCAAGGAGGTGATTCAATTCATCTAAGACACTGAATGTAAGGACCGAGTTGTGCATAATATTCCCTTATTGTTTCTAAAATGTCTCTACAATCAGTTACAATATCCCTTCTCTTACTCATTTGTTTTTTCTCCCTGATCAGATTTGCTTTATTAATTTTAGTGATCTTTTCAAAATATCAACTTTCACAGATTTTCTCTATTTTTATTTTATACTTCCTCAACTACTTACTGCTTTTATCTTTAATATTTCCTTTCTTCTGCTTACTTTGGGTTTAATTTGCTCTTCTTTTCCTAGGTTCTTAAGATAGAAATGTAGGTCACTGAATCAAGACCTTTTTGCTTTTTTAACTGAAGCATTTAATACTATAAATTTCCCTCTAAGCACTTAGTTACATCCCACAAATTTTGAGGTCATGTTATCATTTTTATTCAGTTCAAGGTATTCTCTAATTTTCTTTGTGATTCTTCTTTGATCCATGGGTTGCTTAGAAGCGTATTAATTATAGATGTATATATTTTATTTCCATTGTTTTTTCTTTCATGTATTTTGAAGCTTTATTATTAATTGTGTAAAACTCAGTGTTGTTGGGTCCTCTTGATGAATTGATCCCTTTATCAACTAATCTGGTGTTAGCGATCTGCCCTACCTACCTCATGTCTGTTATGGAAAAAGAACAAAAAAGGTTGGAAAGTATACAGCAAACAGAAGGTAAGATGTCTGAGGACAGAGGAAGTTAAAATAACTTTAATTAATTTTCTGAACTATCTGTAAGTTATATCTATGCCTGTCTCCAACTACTCATATAAATGAGGTTTGCCTATGTTTTATCAGATCCTTAGATATAATTTATTGTTGGGAAATACAGAACAAATTAGCAGTATATTACCCTCCACAACTCCCTGTGAGGTAGGTAAGTCTTACTGATTTAGGGATGAGAAAGAAGGCACAGCGAGTTCAAGGATCTGCCTCAGCAACCAAACTTAAGATAGATACCCCAGTCTGTTGGTTGGCCTCTTTAGCAGGGCATTTTATTCTGACATAATTATGTCTGTTGACTGAGATATGAACTTGCTTTATTCTTAGAAGTGGAGATTACAATCAGAAGAATACTTGAATTCAATTTAGTTCCTCCTCCTCGTCCACTCCATGTAAGAAATAAATAAATAATGAGAGTGCATTTTAAAGCTTGATCTTCGAATAGTCCTTTCCACAACACACCACCATCTCAATCCCATGCTTTCTATGTCCTTTCTAGCGATGAAGCCTGATGGAACAGGCACTCAGTTAAGTCCGAACAGCAAGACTGCATGTGAAAGATTTTGAAACTACAAGGTAGAAAAATCTGTCAGTGTTTAATTTGGACAAACTACTCTTACCAGAAAGGAAATCCAGAATACACAGTCCACAGCCTCATCAGGATGAGAGTGGAAAATGGCCCAACTAGTCCATTACACCCTTTTTAGAAATATCACAAGCAATTAACAAATTTGTTATCCTATGTTAATACCCCAAGGATATGACAACCAGCCAACAACTTAGTCTTCTATCCTTCAAGTCCTAGGCAAGACCACCATTGGACTACATTGGCCCAAAATATTAAAATGAGTTCTTTATATGCATTTAAAATTACTGGCTTCGGGGCGCCTGGGTGGCTTAGTCGGTTAAGCGTCCGACTTTCACTTAGGTCATGATCTCGCGGTTCGTGGGTTCGAGCCCCGGGTCGGGCTCTGTGCTGACTGCCAGCTCGGAGCCTGGAGCCTGTTTCAGAGTCTGTGACTCCCTCTCTCTCTGACCCTCCCCTGCTCACGTTGTCTCTCTCTCTCTCTCTCTCTCTCCTAGAAATAAATAAAACATTAAAAAAAATTTTTTTAATTACTGGCTTCAAAAACAAACTCCAACACAATTCAGGAGTCATTTAATGAAAGACTTCAGCCTAGAAGGCTATCAGCAATCACCTATCCAATTCTTTCCATAGAAGGTAGAGAAACTTAAGAAACAAAGAGGGCAAATGGCTCACCCAAGGTTATATCGCTAGTTAATGACAGATATGGGAATGGAATCTAAGTTTGTTGAGGCTTTTTTCTCCCCACATTTGCCTCTCATTTTTAAAATTACTTTTTCTTAGGGTGCCTGGGTGGCTCAGTCGATTAAGCATCTGTCTCCTAATTTCAGCTCAGGTCATGATCTGAGTCAGGGGATCATGGCTCCACAAGCGTATATTCTCTCTTTCTCTCTCTCTCTCTCTCTCTCAAAGAAAAAAAAATTCTCTCTCTAAATTCTCTCTCTCTCCCTTTCTGCCCCTCTTTCTCTAAACTTAAAATAAATGAATAAAATACCTTTTCCTTTTTGAATTACATAAAATTTGGATAGGGGTTAGAGAACTAAGGTGTAGTGGTCTGAGTGATGGCCCTTCCAAAAGAGACCCAAGTCCTAATCCCCTGAACCTATAAATATCACTTAAATATCACTTTATATGGCAAAAGATGTGACTAAAAGATGTGAAAGGAGAAATTTATCCTGGAATATCTGGCTGGGACTTAAATGCAATCACGTTTACCCTTAGAAGAGGCAGGAGTTCTGAGACAGAGAAGACCATATGAAGGCAGAGCAGGAAGAGATGAGGTCACAAGATGAGGCAGACAACCGCCAGAAGCTGGGAAGGGGCAAGGAAGGGACTCTACCCTAGGGCCTCCAGAGGGGGCTCAACACCTTGACTGCAGACTTTTAGCCTTCAGAATTGTGAGAATAAATTCCCACTGTTTGAAGCCACGAAGTTTGTGGTCATTTGTTCCAGCAACCACAGGAAACTAATACACAGGGGAAATAAAATTTTTAAAAATCATAAACTGGATCTATATATATAAAACCAATTACTGATCCAAAAAGAATTATGCTTCAAGTGACCCACAGAATGCCTAAAACCTTTAATCCCTCATTTCAAATGGTAAATTGAAGCAATCAGGGAATGCAATTTACCCCTCAAAATGCTGGCAGATTCAGGAAGACAAACTCAGTGAGGTCTAGTATTTACATAGCTGCTAACAAGAACAGTGTAGGTTTTTCCCCAAACATGTTAGCTGGTGGAGCTCCTGGACAGACTAAACATAGGCACCAGTTGTCACTGTGGGTGTTCTGCCAACACAAGTGTAAAGTTGTCATCAGAAATGAATATGTGGCTTCGAGTAGCTTACAGAAATCCAACCAAGCTGAATCTTGGACTCTGCACAAGCCAATTCTTCTCAGGATGACCTGGACTCTTTCCCATTAGTACAATAATCAGTTAAAGGCATCCTTTATAAGAAGGAAAGGAAAATCAAAGTTGTCAGGGAAAAAAGATAACTGCCCAGAGTCCAAGTTCATGAATAACAATGTGTAAACAGCAGCCATACAAAATCAGTCACAAGTGGTATCTCACATTGTAAGTCACTACTTTTAAAATCAATATCCATAGCACACAGCTTTGAACCCAATCTCATGTAAGGTAAATGGAAAGAAAAATAGACTGAGCAAAAGAACAAGAAAAGGAAAGAAATGCTTTACCAAGAATTGTTAAATGGGCTATTCCAGTAAGATACATAAATCACACTATGTGGTTAAATTAAATATCTAAACTAAAAACATTAATCTTCCTCAGAAACCTTTGTACCCTGGATACCTTTTCTTTTTTCCAGAGCCACTATCAAGGGCTCTGAAAACCACCAAAACTTTCCTAGACATATAAGAACCCAGTCACTGCAAAGGCAGGTTCATTCTTTCTTTTTTGCCCCAACCGTCATCCTGCTCACTTACTATCCAGATAGCTTGCTTTTAATTGGTTTTCAGACAGACCAGTGAAGATCTGTTATTTCCCCTTTTAGGTATGGTAGCAATCATATATACCCTTAAGTTCTAAGAATAATCACTTGAAATTTAATTTTTGTAACACAGGCTAAAAATCTTGTCTCGTTAACAGATCAGTACAAACGAACAACCAAACCAGGTTCTCCGAAGGCAAGAAATAAGCCTCAACTTAAGATTTTCAATCTGATAGTCTCAGAATTTCCAGCGAAAAATTACCCATCAGAGAGAAATGTTCATCAGACCTATTAACTGACATTGTAAGAGAATTCACAAAAAAAGCAATTTGTACTTGCATACCACGGTAAACCAAGAAGCCTGTGTTCAAATCCTGAAGTCTTTCAAAGTAAAATATATCATTAAAATCATCAAATAAGGGATCACAGTTTAATCTGTTTATAAATCCAAGGAGCTGTGGCTGGAGACGGGAGGAATCCATTCAGAATAATCTGAGGAAGCATGATTTGGTTCCCTTTCTTCAGATTAGTTTTCTTTTTCCCCCAGACTGTGAATTTGGGGCCATGATATTGGCGGAAACTGATCTGCATCTTTAAGAAAATGAAATCGTGTACTGTAGATGAGAAAATACCAAAGTGCTTTGCACATATATTTACCTAGTAAAGCCTATTTCAATATGCGTACAGGGTCAGGCAAAAACTTTCTGATCCAAAAAAATTCAGTAAAGGAAAAAGGCTTAAAGCAGGTAAAAATCTAACAAGCATCTAATGCAAGACCCACCTTCTTCCAAAACATATGTGCCATTGTTTTAGGAAGCCAAACACTGGATGCAATCAATCGTATTTAAATTTCAAGACAGGGTAAAAATTTAATGAAATTCTCCTTTTATCCACCAGAACAAAGATCACTCTTACCTATGAAGAGATATCCATAGGATTTAGTGATGCATTCACCAAAGACTACTTCCTATACACTTCACCGGTCTTCTTCCTCTGATTTCCAATTATGAGACTTTGACAAGTTATTTCGGCATCTATCATCTTATTTATTTTTGTTTTTTTAAGTAATCTCTACACCCAATGTGGGACTGGAACCTATAACCCTTAGATCAACAGTAACATGTTCCTCCACTGAGCCAGCCCCAGCTCCCAGCACGTCATTTTACATCAACATGAATTTTTTTAAGTTTATTTATTTTTTAATAATCTCTACACCCAACGTGGGGCTTGAAGTCACGACCCTGAGATCAGGAGCACATGCTCTTCCAACCAAATCAGCCAGGCACCCCTAAATCAATGGTTTTCAACTGAGGAAGACTGCATCTCCACTACCCCACACACCCAGGACATCTGGCAATGTGTGGAGACATTTTGATAGTCACAAATGGGGGTGACGGATGAGGTGAGATGCCTTTATTGGCTCAAAATGTCAACAGTGCTGAGGTCAAAAACCCTATAGCAGATCAAGATTATAGTCCTTTTGAGCCTAAATAAATTAGGGACAGATAACCTTAATCTACATCTCTTTATCTCTTGTAAACTAAGCAGGAAAAGTGCTTAGTGTATCTACAAATAATATACAAGAAAATATGAAATAAACTTGTCCTCTTGCAAGTGTCAGAGACTGCTGTGTTCATTATAAGGGCAACTAAACTTTCTTTTGTACAATGTCACAAAGGTCTCTAATCAGAAATGTACTTCATATGTAGTTGAACTTATTACAGTTACTTCTGTTAACCTTAAATATATCAGTGAACAACAGAGCAATTTAGATTCTTATATGGCCATTATGTAATGAAAATTTCCCTATTTTACTGAAACATCTTCAAATCGGCTGAATAGGCATTACCAACAAGTGATTACAGTGCCTGTAAAATAAACACTTTGAAGGCAATGGAATAATCCAGGTGATGGACGAGTCCTTTGTCTAACACCCTAAATATCCCCCTTGTTAAGCAACTTCCTTATAAAAATGCAGTCATCCTCAAAGGAAGAGGAGAGAGCTTAGCAACTCGTAACGGTATAAAGAAAAATCGACATGGAGAGAAAGTCCTCAAAGAGAGTAAGATAAAGGCACTGAGACATGAATAATGCTTGTAAGGTGCTTAGCCTAGCGTCCCTAGTAGGTACACTAAGTAGTCAAATAAAAGTTACCTTTTTAACGTTTCTATTTTTATACTGAGGCTCACCTTAGTTCCTAACGGAAGACCGCACTCTCTCGAGGTGTAAGGATAAAAGAGAAGCCCGTGATTATGACTGGAAACGCAAAAATTGACTTTTTAATTTAACCTTTATTTAATCACAAATTACGATCGCTGAAAAGACTTAAACATCAGACACCAACCTGCCTAGATCCCACTGCCCCCAGAGGTAACACACTTCGGTGCGTAGCCTTCCAAAACTTTTTCTATGGATTTACAAACATCCATCTGTCCGTGAAAAGGTGCATCGTTATGTAGGTTTTTGTTTCTCGGGCGCCTTTCCACGACAGTATAGATTTATCCTATTGGCCCTAACATTTCAAGTCAGTCTTCCTAAAGATTCGAGTTCCCAAAGACCTACCCTGCTCGCCTCAAAACTAAAAGTGTGGGTACCAAAACTTAGTGTTTCCCTCCCAGAAAGGTTATGGGACGGAGGCCTAAAGGCATGGTTTGAGAAGTCACAGTGGATAAAATATGCGCCCTGTCGCGCCATCACGGGCATTGAAACCCCTTCTTCACAACCCCTAACATCAAGACCTCCCTCTTCTGGACCGCTGATTGGACGATCTCCCCGAGCGTTTCCCGTAGGCTATCCGTCTACTGGCTCCAAATTTGGCCCAGCCACTTAACCGCTCGACTCCCGCATTCCCCATTGGAGTCGACCCGCTGCCTCCTGGAAGAGCCCAACCTACCGCGCGCTCCGTGCTCATTGGCTCAGGGAGCCGCTGCTCAGGCGCGGGAAACCCGCCTCCCACATTCCGATGGCCCAAGGACCGATCAGTCTGCAGCGAAAGGCGGACCCAATTGGCCTAGACACAAGCCAGTCAAGCTCTTCGGCGCCAGAGCTCCACAGAACTTACAGGAATAAAACATCCCGCCCCTGTCCTTCCATTGGTTGGCCGGACCCACCGCTCCCCCTTCACTAGCCCCCACCCCGCGGTCCATTCATTTCACACAATAACGGGCCCAATTGGAGTCAGTTCAAGACCTCGTATGGGTAGACAAGACTATCCGTCACTTACCTGGAATCGAGACCGATCACTCACGCAAACGTCTTCCCTGTTCCTCTGTGGTGAGGCAGGACCACAAGACACCGCCGCCGCCGCCTTCTGCGCAACGCCAACCGCCCGCCAAAACGGATCCTTCCCTGCGCCTGCGCGACCAATCCTGGGACCGTACCCTTTCTCCGCCCATTACGCCTGCGCAAAACGAGGCACAACTCCCGCCACCACGCAAGCGCTGTAGATTCGCCGCCGTCTCTTGCCCGCCATTTCACGTGTTCCAAGCGCCCAGCGGAACTTCTTAATGCGCTTGCGTAAACTCGCCATTTTACTACACATGCGCTTAGCGGGCGGTCGTTGCAAAAGAGAAATTAAAAAGTCACCCCATAACTTCTTTCCTAATACATAGTATTAATCATGTTTTGCCAAGTGAGTTGAGCGTAATTCCGGGGCGTGAAGAATCAAAAAGTTATTTAAATACCTTATATACATTCAAATATGAATGATTGGTTGGCGAGCCAATCACACTAGCTAAGACAAATACTGCTCAGGAACCAATGAACACTAAGGGGTGGAGACTGCGTAGGCCGCCCAAAGGGATGACGTTACACAGCACTGCGGCCCTACAAACCAATAGCAGGGGGGGAGCCATTGCAAGTATCCAATCAGAGATACTCAGGGGCGGAGTCTACCAATGCCTAAAGCGAGGAGGCGGGATAAAAAAGCGAGGCCGAAGGTAGGCTGGCAGATACGTTCGTTAGATTACTCCTTTCTGCCCGTGGACGCCGCCGAGTAAGCATCGATAAAGTCTCCCCTCCCACCGCCGTCATGTCTAAGTCAGAGGTGAGTAGCACGCTCTCTCCGTTTAATTTTCTTCCTCATCCATTCCTGAATTCGGTAGGACGTGGCCTGGGTTGGCTGCTTGCGCCAGCTCTTTCGGCAGTTCTTCCGTTGCTGCCAGGGCCTACCCCTCCCAAAGTTCGGGTCGCCATTTTGTCCTCGTCGTCGCCATGAGGCCGCCGTCTTGCAACACTTAGTTATCACGCCGGGGTTATTCCTTATGGCGAAACTCTTACTTATATTCGATTGTTTCGTTTCGTTTTGTTATTGCCCTTGTATCGGGGCGAGTTTCTTAAGGAGCAGATGTAGTTCTTTCTTGGCTCTGTATTCTCCCAGCTCCGTCCTTTTGTTGCGCGTGCGTCGAAGGAGGAGTAGGGACGCATGCGCTTGGGGCTTCCCAGCCCCCAACGGACCGTGTCCCCTAATGGGGAGAAGCACGTGGCTTGCTGCGACCCGAGGGAACAATAACTGCTGTGTATCATTGTTGGGTGGCTTTGCTTCTCCTGACTGGAAGATAATTTGTCGTTATAGCCGCCATGTAATGATTTTTTCCCCTACTCCCAGTCTCCCAAAGAGCCTGAACAGCTGCGGAAGCTTTTCATCGGAGGTTTGAGCTTTGAAACAACCGATGAGAGTCTGAGGAGCCATTTTGAGCAATGGGGAACGCTTACGGACTGTGTGGTAAGACTTGGAAGAGACAAAAGGCCGGTAGAACTAGTTGATTTCCTTGGATTAATTTTGCTGTAATCACCGTACTCGTGACGATGGTTAACGGGATTATAGTTGAAAATTACCTGGCAAGGGAAGGTGTGGCTTTCGCTGATTAGAGGCTCCCTGTTAGTAGATTTATATTAGATGAATAGCGGGAAGCTGAAGGGCCTTGTATTCGCTTCGCGGTTTTACTATCTAGTAAATGAATTAATGTTTCAGGTAATGAGAGATCCAAACACCAAGCGCTCCAGAGGCTTTGGGTTTGTCACCTATGCCACTGTGGAGGAGGTGGATGCGGCCATGAATGCAAGGCCACACAAGGTGGATGGAAGAGTTGTAGAACCAAAGAGGGCTGTCTCGAGAGAAGTGAGTGATAATTTTTTATTCTTGGTCTTTTAAAAGTGTGCCACTAAGTGGATTTTGCATTTGGGGGTGATAAACTTTTAATCTTGATTAAGAATAGTTCTACTTTGGAAGTGACTTAATTGGGCCTATTCATAATAGGATTCTCAAAGACCTGGTGCCCACCTAACTGTGAAAAAGATTTTTGTTGGTGGCATTAAAGAAGACACTGAAGAACATCATCTAAGAGATTATTTTGAACAGTATGGGAAAATTGAAGTGATCGAAATCATGACTGACCGAGGCAGTGGCAAAAAGAGAGGCTTTGCTTTTGTAACATTTGATGACCATGACTCTGTAGACAAGATTGTTAGTAAGTATCGGGTATGCCATTCACCAAGGTTTTTTAAACCCATGCTGTATGCTAAGCCTTGAGATTGTGTTGTCTTTGAAATTTTTTAGTTCAAAAATACCATACTGTGAACGGCCACAACTGTGAAGTAAGGAAAGCTCTGTCTAAACAAGAGATGGCTAGTGCTTCCTCCAGCCAAAGAGGTGGGTTTGTTTAATCAGACCTTACAGGCAACTAATTAATTCCAGTTTGTACAGCTTAACACTTAAAACTTATCTTTTAAGGTCGAAGTGGTTCTGGAAACTTCGGTGGTGGTCGTGGAGGTGGTTTTGGTGGGAATGACAACTTTGGTCGTGGAGGAAACTTCAGTGGGCGTGGTATGTGTGGTTATATATAGTCTACTCAATTAATAGTAAGCTTGTAATTCGATTACCCCCAGATAACTTGTCCACTTGAAGCCTGTGGTAGATGTTCCTATTGGCCAATTTTTCCGAAGTTAAATTTTATTCATGTTGTTCTGGCTTCTCACTAGCCAGAAGGTGAAGTCTTAAGTATAGAGATCGTTTTTGTAATACAGGTGGTTTTGTAAATCTGGAATTTAAGAAGAGTGTAATTTGTATGTGGCCAATACACCTCAGAAAGTGGTTAAAACTCTACTTTTTTCCAGGTGGCTTTGGTGGCAGTCGAGGTGGTGGTGGATATGGTGGCAGTGGGGATGGCTATAACGGATTTGGTAATGATGGTAAGTTTATCTTGAACAGTATACAGGTGAAAAGTTTGTTTTGGACTCTGTAGAATAGGTTAGTAGAGCTAACCTAGTGCATGACAAGCTCAGCTCTGACCGTAACAGCATGCTGTGAGCAGGCTTTTAGGCGTTACACTTGCACAGGTTTTTGATTGTTGAATACTTTTGTCTTATTGAGAAGAATTGTATTCTTGTAGGTGGTTATGGAGGAGGCGGCCCTGGTTACTCTGGAGGAAGCAGAGGCTATGGAAGTGGTGGACAGGGTTATGGAAACCAGGGCAGTGGCTATGGCGGGAGTGGCAGCTATGACAGCTATAACAACGGAGGAGGCGGAGGCGGCTTTGGCGGTGGTAGTGGTAGGTATCCAGTGATCCAAGTACTTGGTGCAATAGTTAGATTAGCTCTTTAGAGTTTATGATCATAAGGGGATTTGATGCTCTTAAAAAGCCTTATGTGGGACAATGCATGGTATTCTTTTTTAACGGGCTTGCTAATGCTACCTCCTCCTAGCTTTAAGCTGGGGCCGCCTCACTCCCAAATAAGATAGATGCATAAGCGGATAGTCCTGTCTTTAATCAGAATTAGATTAGCCTCCAGCAGGATTTAGTGTCTTAACTCCTTTGGGATCTTAGGCACTTAGTTGATACATTCAGCATGTGTTTGCAGTGCCCTGGATGGGTACAGGCCTTCCAGGCTAGGAAGTGTGCTACTATGCCATGGTAAGTTGGGTGAATTTTTACATAAAGTACTAAATTGTTCAACTGAGTGCCTTGCCCAGAAAAGGATGAAATAAGTAATCAAACATTGGAGCCACCAGAGTTTGGGAGGAAGGCAAGCAGATCATGCAACATTTTTTACTCTAAGTACGAAATAGAATTCAGAACTACCATCTTTCTCAAGTGACAAATAAAGGTCCTCTTTTCATTTCTAGGAAGCAACTTTGGAGGTGGTGGAAGCTATAATGATTTTGGCAATTACAACAATCAGTCTTCAAATTTTGGACCCATGAAAGGAGGAAATTTTGGAGGCAGAAGCTCTGGCCCCTATGGTGGTGGAGGCCAATACTTTGCCAAACCACGAAACCAAGGTATTGTATGTATGTACCTATTAGAGGGTGAGGTGTCCATAACGAACTAGATCCCATAAGGAATACACTAGTTTTTGGAGGGGTGTGTGTTGACAGTGAAAAGTTGCAATTTAAAACAACTGAAATTTGATAGATAATGTGCAATCAAATTGGGAAAATCATGTGTGCCCAAACTCTTAAATCTGAACTTTTATTGCCCGTGATATAAACAGTCTTCGTATTTGTGCTTCCAAAACTTAAAGGGACAAATTACTTTCTTAGGTGGCTATGGCGGTTCCAGCAGCAGCAGTAGCTATGGCAGTGGCAGAAGGTTTTAATTACTGCCAGGTAAGTAAACCTCTCTTTATGTTTCAAGTTAACTTTTATAAATTGTAATGAATCCAGTAACCCTAATGTAGCTGAGCAGTGCAACATAGTTAACATTATAATTGCAGTAAAATTGTGGCTATTAAGTTAATATTCAGATCAGCAAAATTTGTGGGAAAGAAAACTTGCTATTGGATTGTAGCCTTGAGTCTTAATATGTTTAGATTAACAACTTTATTCCATATTGTTCAACAGGAAACAAAGCTTAGCAGGAGAGGAGAGCCAGAGAAGTGACAGGGAAGCTACAGGTTACAACAGATTTGTGAACTCAGCCAAGCACAGTGGTGGCAGGGCCTAGCTGCTACAAAGAAGACATGTTTTAGACAATACTCATGTGTATGGGCAAAAAACTCGAGGACTGTATTTGTGACTAATTGTATAACAGGTTATTTTAGTTTCTGTTCTGTGGAAAGTGTAAAGCATTCCAACAAAGGGTTTTAATGTAGATTTTTTTTTTTTGCACCCATGCTGTTGATTGCTAAATGTAATAGTCTGATCATGACGCTGAATAAATGTGTCTTTTTTTAAATGTGCTGTGTAAAGTTAGTCTACTCTGAAGCCATCTTGGTAAACTACCCCAACAGTGTGAAGTTAGAATCCTTCAGGGTGATGCCAGGTTCCATTTGAAATTTTATTTGCAACCTGCTTGGGCACAGAATCCATTGTCTCCACAAACATTGGTGTGGTTGAACTGATAGTTAATGTGTTGTGACCTGGAGTTCACCGTTAAAAGGGTCACCCAAGCAAAGTCCTGGAGTTTATTTGGTTATTAATATGATTGTTGGCACATCCTATGCAATATATCTAAATTGAATCATGGTATCAGATAAAATTATAGATGGGATTAAAGCTTGTGTATCATCCATTATCATGTGTAATCAATAAACGATTTAATATTCTCTTGAATGGAATGGCAACTGTATGGATTTGGGACTGGCAGAGCTTTGGACTTTCCCTGCCCACTACCCCTCATAATGTTGAATGCTTCTATCACAATTCAAGTTCAAAACTCTGCCAGAGAATAGAAACCAGCTGCTGGCTAATGCCACCCCATAAGTCCACAGATTAGAAGTGTTTGGGAGACCTTTTTAAGCTGACCAGCACCAGTAAGAATATCTTATTTTTAATGCAAAAACAGGCTTACATTAAAGGAAAACAGCAGTTACACTCTGTTCTGGTTTGGTGGGTCCTTAATAGAGGTCTGTAGATTAACTATATGGATTTCTTATTTGGATAGTAAAATTTGGGGGATGGGGAGGCAATTTTAGTATATTCATGCTAACTGCAGTTTTCCTTTAACTATGGTACATCACACAACCATCCTAAAATGTTAATTGTACAGAAAATGATTTCTGAAGCCTTTTATAGTTACGTAATATCCGATCATTGTTATTTGTTACATAGGTTCTCTTGAGCCCTCCCTTTGGTACCCTCAATTTCAGTGCCATTGTACCTGGCAGCATAGAGAATTGTTTATCACTAGGACTGTGTATTCCCTCCCAATATCTTGGATGTGTTGCTTGGAAGTTTTGGGGAGGAGGGTGGAGGGGGGAGTGGGTGGGAGGTGGGCGGGAAAGCATGGGTGATAGTTCCATGAGTTTGATATCGGCTGAGTTTGCAATGGCAGGTGGAACCTTAACTATTGAGGGAGTTTGCAGATACCTCAGGATTCGTGACAATGCCTTTAAAGATCCAGGAGAGATGTTCAGCTACTAGGAACTGCTAGCAAGCATAGCGCGAATGGCTCCAGCTCAGACACTCTACAGCTGAGAGTAGACACTTGTGGGAGGAGTCTGCCACTCCCGGCTAAATCAACTCTCTTTAAAAATATAAAACGAAACAAACTCATCTGTCCAAATTCATGGCTAAAAGGAACATCCTTATGAGGACAACCTTTATCTGAGCCACTGTGCACTTCATTTTCACTGCCATGTAGTTGTTAGCTGTTCGCAGCTTGAATTAATCATTCAGTTTTATGAACGGACTTTTTTAATAAAATGCTTTTAATTTCGAAAAAAAAAATAATAGACAGTAAGTTACTTTGGAGAAGAGTAACTGAGACTCACCTGTTTTCTTATACTGCTTTTTTCCATAAATGATGTTTTGATTGATCTTAAGTTAATATAACTATTTGGAAAAAGTACATTTGAAATTGATGTGCTTTTCCTGAGCTCTTTGGATTAGACGGGATTCATGACTAAACATCTGTTTCTTAGTTCCAACTTATCAAAATCAGCGCCTTTTGGAATCAGACCAACTTGTTAACTGTCTGCTAAGATCAGGTCACACACCTCCTGTTTTACGCTATCAAAATCTTTACACTTCTTCAGGACTCTTACCATATTATAAATAATTGATTAGTTATACTAATATTTTATTATATTACTTCTACTTTCTTATATACCAGTTGTCAGCAAACCAGTCAGTGGTCCAAATCTAGTTCATTGCCTGTTTTTATATGGCCTATAAGCTTAGAATTTTTCCTACATTTTTAAATGGTTACAAAATAATCAAAAGAAGAGTGTTTTGATATTGTAATAATGTTGTATGGTGACAGATGGTAACTACAGTTATCATGGTGAGCACTGAGTAATGTATAGAATTGTCAAATCAATATGTTCTACACCTGAAACTAACACTGTGTGGCATATAAAACTTCAAATTTCAGGGGCACCTGGGTGGCTAAGTTGACTGAGCCTCAGACTTTGGCTCAGGTCATGATCTCCCAGTTTGTGGGTTCAAGCCCCACGTGGGGTTCTGTACTGACATTTCGGAGCCTGAAGCCTGCTTCAAATTCTGTGTCTCCCTCTCTCTCTGCCCCTCCCCCACTCATCCTCTGTCTCTCTCTGTCTCAAAAATAAATAAACTATAAAAAAAAATTTAAAAATTCAACTTTGTGTTCATAATTAATGTTCAACTAGAATACAAACATATCCATCATTTGCATATTGCCTTTGGCTGCTTTCATACTACAATGGCAGAGTTGTAAGAGAAAATGGCTCACAGAGCTCAAACTATTTACTATCTGCTCCTTTACAAAAGTTTGCTCACCCTTGTCCTACACAGCAAAGATAAAGACCATGCTTGTCCTGGGGCGCCTGGGGGGCTCAGTCGGTTAAGCCTCTGACTTCGGCTCAGGTCATGATCTCGCGGTTCGTGGATTCGAGCCCCGCATCGGTCTCTGTGCTGACTACCAGCTCAGAGCCTGGAGCCTGTTTCTGATTCTGTGTCTCCCTCTCTCTCTAACCTTCCGCTGCTCATGCTGTCTCTCTCTCTCTCTCAGAAATAAATAAAACATTACAAAATTAAAAAAACAAATAAATAAATAAAAATAAATAAAAAAAGAA